>NC_133495.1:12406490-12536199 GCF_025370935.1 Choristoneura fumiferana
ATAACATTACATGCAACATATTTGTACATAAACTTTGAGCAAAAAAATATCTGAACAACGACTATTGTTAATAGGGTGTAGAAGCGTGTTCAGATATTTTGATCAAATTTTTGCTCATAACTTTATGAACTCGCCTATATATGCAATGCATAATATGCAAAGCCATAATCATTATTTATGCATATTTTAGGCCAAAAGGGCTGGCAGCTCAGAAATGCTTTAGTATAGAACTGCAGTGATGATTTTGGGAAAACATTTCCACAGAGTTATCCCTGACTTAATAAAATAAATTGTACTTTGTAATTGTAAATCACAAATTTGTAATTATAAATTGTAACTTTATTGTTACTACAGTAGAAATTATAAACCTGGCTTGGTTTATATTGACACAAAATTGTTTTGTTTCAGGATTATGTTTGGACTTGGACCGGAGGTGGTGGCGGCCTTGGACGAGGACTTTGATTTTGAAGATCCCGACAATGAACTGGAAGACAACTTTATTGAGCTGGCTGGGAGAAGGAGACGGTTAAAATGCATTTATTTATTTCACTTTTTTAGCCTGTGAATCTGTTGTTTGATTTTTAAATTGTTTTTGGAAGATTGGATAGCCAATTAGTTAGAAAACCTTACTATGAAGCTTGAGTCTCGGGTTCGATTCCCGGCCAGGGCAGATATTTGTGTGAATGACACAAATGTTATTCTTGGGTCTTGGATGTTCAATATGTATTTAATTGTGTATTTATCTATATAAGTATATTTATCCGTTGCCTAGTATCCATAGTATAAGCTTTGTTTAGTTTGGAACTAGGTTAATTGGTGTCAAGTGTCCCATGATATTTATTTTTACTTTATTTAAATTACTGCAAGAAATGCAATTCCTTGTGTTATATGTACTTCCAGAGACATATAATTCAGGGCTATTCAAAACCAGAACGGGTAATTTATTGAACCGCGCGTTATTTGGTGGAGGGAGGCCCATATCAATAAACTATGAACAATTACTTTGCTCACGCGACCTCCTCCTTCACATCCACATTCTAAGAACACACACAACCCAACTATTACTATTACCACACTACACTGACCGTTGAACTCAACCAGAGTTCATCCTCAGTATAACAAATAAATCTCCCAAGTACGCACTTTATTAAAGTCATAATAAGACGTTAGTTGGTTGGTGTTCTTTCCTATTCGAAACTTTTGTACGAACATCTGAACTGGAAGTCAGAGTTATGAGCATATCATGTCCCCAGGATCCGACGAGGAGATGTCAGGGTCGGAGGCCGGCGACAGCGCCGACGACGGCTCCGAGAAGGCGTTCGCTTCAGATCTAGACTCGAATGACAGCCTGAAGCAGGTTGGTGGAGTTTTATGGTTGTGATGCCGTTGTTACAAGTTTTTTTTTTTTTGTAGGGTTGAGGCCAAAGTTTACACTTTAATTTTTGTTGCTGTTGCTTGAATTTGTTTGTTTATTTTATTCTTCTATTACAAAAAAAAAAAAACTATGTTTTATAAACTTTTATTGTTTGTACACGACGATGACGTATACTAGGTATGCATTATAGTATAAAAAGTAATTCTATGTAGCCTACATCAAACATAAAAAAGAATATTATACTCGTATATAAGCATGAAAAATAGTGTCCGACCGAAGATTCGGTTTTAGTTTCGGTTTCAGCAGATTTCGGTTTAAAAAATCGAGTTTCGGCCGAAGGTTTAGTTTCGGTCAAAAATCTGCCGCAATTTACGGCCGGGTCGAATCTTATACTAGTGCCATCCACGAAGACGCGTGATTTTGACAAAATTAGGCATTAATGACATTGTGATAAGAACCACGGCACGCGTCATCGTGAATGACTCTACCTATACAACATTATACTTTCGGATCGCGTTTGCCTTGCTTCGTGTGCACGCGGCTCCGCCGAGAATAGCGAAACTCGCCAGGGTTCGCCCGACGTCGCTGGCCGTTGGCTCAGTGACGTGGCGTTTGTGCTTGGCCGCGAAAAAACGGAATAGCAGAATAATTGTTTTAATACCATCTACACAAATTACGAGATTCATTGTTCACATATCGAGACATTTTATTTAACAATTTGAACATGTCTAAAAAAGTTTCGGTTTTCGTCGAAACTAGAGCCAAAACTGAACCTTCGGTTTCGGCGAAGAACCATGTTTCGGTCGGACACTAATGAAAAGTTCGATATGTTTTTGATCGCAGGTGGGCGGCCGCATGGCGGCGTGGGAGGGGGACGACACGAAGTCGCGTTTTTCGCAGTACAGTATGTCGTCTAGCGTGGTGCGACGGAACCAGGGACTCACGCTGCTCGACGACAGATTCGAGAAGGTACGCTTATGCTGATAAACTATTAAACCTGGTACTATTTAAAATATTCTAAGGGGCTGTTTCACCATCCATTGATCTCTCCGACTATTGGAACAAAACAAATAGAGACGGCATCATACCTAACCGCCAGTTAACACTAATCAATGGATGGTGAAACAGCCCCTAAGTATAGGTTCAGTCTAAGAGGGGACTTGGTCTTTCTTGAACAGCGGAAGTCTTTCGGCTGATGGTGAAGGTTATATAAAGGATCGTTCCGCTTCCAGATGTTCTCGGAATACGACGACACGGAGCTGGGCGCGCTGGACTGTGAGGAGATCGAAGGTTCATGCCGGAGTCGCACCACATGTTGCTGCGCGCCGCGGAAGAGTTCGAGGAGTCGCGCCGCCGGCAACAGCTTGACAAACAGCGGGAGATTGCCAGGTGAGGGTCTATTGCCATGTGAGGGTCTATTGCCAGGTGAGGGTCTATTGCCAGGTGAAGGTCTATTGCCCAGGTGAGGGTCTAATTGCCAGGTGGAGGGTCTATTGCCAGGTGAGGGTCTATTGCCAGGTGAAGGTCTATTGCCAGGTGAGGGTCTATTGCCAGGTGAGGGTCTATTGCCAGGTGAGGTCTATTGCCAGGTGAGGGTCTATTGCCAGGTGAGGGTCTATTGCCAGGTGGGGGTCTATTGCCAGGTGGGGTCTATTGCCAGGTGAGGGTCTATTGCCAGGTGAGGGTCTATTGCCAGGTGAGGGTCTATTGCCAGGTGAGGGTCTATTGCCAGGTGAGGGTCTATTGCCAGGTGAGGGTCTATTGCCAGGTGAGGGTCTATTGCCAGGTGAGGGTCTATTGCCAGGTGAGGGTCTATTGCCAGGTGGGGGTCTATTGCCAGGTGAGGGTCTATTGCCAGGTGGGGTCTATTGCCAGGTGAGGGTCTATTGCCAGGTAAGGGTCTATCGACGCAGAATCCGCACGAAGCGTTTTCGCTCTTCCTTCATCAACCGCACAGCAAAAGAGTGGAATTCCCTTGCCTGCGACTGTGTTTCCTGCACATTACAGTACGGTATTTGAGAACTCCTGATTTTGCCATATCTTAATATTATTATGAAAAAACAGATAGTGTTTAGCGAAGAGAAAATTGATTTTTTGAAAAATCTTTATACCTGTCTCTATCTCAAACGCTTTTCTCTATGCAGCAAGTATGGCGGTACTGGCGTGAGACGTCACATGCCAGTATGTCTTTCTCTGTCTAATCTTGAATTTCAAACCTTTATAACTTTGTTATTTGTACAGGTAGCTTAAAAATTGTTTTTCTATTCGATAACAAGCATTGTGTAGTTTTAATTTATAAAACATATACAAAATAGTTTAATACCGTATTTAGCCGCTTTTAAGTCCAGGGTGAATGAGCATTTACTAGGCAAGCATGCTCCATCGTAAACCTCGTCCTCGCTTTCCATCAGGCGTGATTGTGGCTAAACGCAAGCCTATACTGTAAAAAAAAAAACAGCTTCAGCAGACCAAAATACGCTTTATGTCCAGGCAATAAGAGCGAAAAAGACGTCTTCAAATATATTTGCACCTGAGAATGTAATGTTGTTATCAACTGAGCGAGCGCAAAAAAATATTTTTCTTACATGTAATATCCTACTAATATTATAAATTTGAAAGTTTGTGAGTGAGTGAGTATGTTTGTTACTTCTTCTTCACGCTGAAACGGCTGAACGGCGGATTTGGATGAAATTTGGCGAAAAGTTAGTTTATAACCTGGATTAAAACATAGGATACTTTTTATCCCGGTATTCCCACGGGATAGGGATAAAATCTCGAAATAACAACCTCTGGGCTTAGTCATGAAATTTGGTATGTAGGTAGTTGGACGTCTGGAATAACAGATAGGTGACTTTTTGACCCGATATTCCCACGGGATACCTAGAAATAAAATCTTGAAATAACAACCGCAGGGCAAAGAGCCATGAAATTTAGTATGTAGGTAGCTGGACCTCTGGAATAACACACAGGCTAATTTTTATCCCGATATTCCCACGGGATAGGGATAAAATCTTGAAATAATAACCGCTGGGCTTAGTCATGAAATTTGGTATGTAGGTAGCTAGACGTCTGGAATAACACATAAGCGACTTTTTGACCCGATATTCCCACGGGATACCTAGGGATAAAATCTCGAAATAACAACCACTGGGCTTAGAGCCACGAAATTTGGTATGTAGGTATAGCTGGACCTCTGGAATAACACATAATCTATTTTTTACCCCGATATTAAATTTCCAGGGGAATTTTGTAAAATCCCGAAAAATTCAATTGCAGCTACCACACCGAATAGTTTACGCGTGTGAAGCCGCGGGTAAAAGCTAGTATAATAATATATACCTAGTACATTGTTGTAGAGGCTGAAAAGTAAGCAAAAGATATATATCCTCCTGAGTCCTGACATTTTTAACAAGCTTAGCGTTTAAGACCTAGACGTGGTTGACGTGCTTTGTTATTTTGGACATTATTTCAAAATTCTTAGAATTCTTTATTCAATTAACAATTTCTGCTTTATAAAGTACATTCAGCCGTAATTCTTAGTGTTAATTAGTCCTTTATAAAGTACGCGGGAACTTAGGAGGATATATAATTAGGACGAATTACCAGAGCCCCATTTCACGAAGCTGCAAATTACAATTTACAAGCGGTAATCTCTTTTCAACTACCGCTTGTAAATTGTAACTTGTCGCTTCGTAAAATAGAGCACAGGTAGCCCCTAAACCTACAGGCAACTATAATAATAATAATAATAATAGTCCTCCACATCGGTTCGATGCTGCGACCTGACTAAATATATCCATTGTATGAATTTGCAAAAAAAACAGCTATAATAAATAACAAAGAACAAAAAAAAAACACTTATTTAGGCAACTATACTCACTCTTTAAAAGACATTTTCTGACTATGAATATGCATATTGGTTTCAGAATGCGTCGTCTCCAGGAAATAGACGAGGAGTCCGAGGAAGAGCTGGAGACCGTGGAGGTGGCCCCGCAAGAGAAATGGGACTGCGAGACCATCCTCTCCACCTACTCTAACCTGTACAACCACCCCAAACTCATCGAGGAGCCAAGGGTAAGGCGACAGCGCTCCGCCAGCCCTCAACCTTTTTTTTTGTCGTTTTGGCGTGGAAATTACTGGCACTTGAGGTATCCCACCTTAGGCCTCTAGGTTGGCAACGCACCTGCAATACCCCTGGTGTTGCAGATGTTTATGGGCGGTGGTGATCTCTTACCATCAGGAGACCCACTTGCTCGTTGCCAACCAGTCGAATAAACTGTTTGAACTCATTGCCGAGCGCCAGATTATGTACTTTGCCGCGATGCCGACGCTTCTCTAGACTGACGCCCATTGGCGTCCGCGGCATCCAGATAAAGCTAAATGAGTCGCCCATCCGCGTCTGCGGCATTAAACAATTCATTTATTTGCCGTATTCTGGCAAATAAATGAATTTAATTGAATTATATTAAGGTACACCAAGACGCCGGTGGAAGTCAATGGCACTGAATGGGTTATAACATGTTTTTTCATCACACTTGCTCGTTAACAGTGTCATAATATGCAGGCTACCTTGGTTGCAACCCCAAATAAAACCTTCGACCTTTTGTTCTTGTCATGAAGTCCAAGGTCGGTAAATGGGATCCGGTCAGCGGTATCGGCAATTTTAGTAAAAATATTAGTTTTTCTGTTACAAATATACAATTTTACACGCAAATGTGATGAAAAAACATTGTATGTCGCACGGGCGGTACTAGAATTAAGAATATCGACTCATTAAAGCCCTCAGTCTCAGCCTAACTCTCGTTCGTAATTTCTTATTCACCGCCCTTAATTAAGACACAATTTAACCAACGATTAAGACACAATGTACTATTACGTTCCAGAAGCCGGGCAAGATCCTTGTGAACCCCCGGACGGGCGTCCCCGACGTGTTCGGGGAGAACAAGCTGACTGCCAAGTCTCTGGCCAGGTTGAACGCGCTCCACGACCGCGACCGCGGCAGCGACAGCGACCGGGACAATGCCACCGACGCGGACACTGTGCTGTCCACGCTCAGCGTACTGTCCATAAGGTGTGTGTATTTGACGACCGGATGCCCAACTTGTTAGTAGAGAACCTGACTACGAGGCTCGAGGTCCCGGTTTATAATCCATACAAATATAACCCGAAAAATTGCATATTTCCCGCGGAAAAACCGCAACACTGACTAATTGCAACAAATACCCAACCACTGGGAGGCCCGCTTGCTCGTTTGCCATCCAGTAGAATAAAAAAAATACTGTGTGAAAATATTGAAAAATTTCGCTATATTTTTAATTTAATTTTTCCAAAACAGGCCAAAAGAAGAAACTCCAGAAGAGAAGAGAGAACGCAAGCGGCTGCTCAAAGAGTACAGGAAAGAGAGGAGAATAGAAAAGAAGGCGAACAAGGAGGCCTTCAAGGAAGAAAAGAAACGGCAAGAGAAGATTATGCTAAACAACAGGAATAATGTGCAAGGAAATAAGATATTGTAGATGTAGGTAATATATATTTGTTTGTAAGAAAATGATTGTTTTATTTAAAACTAGGCTTTACTGCCTGAATGAATTAACAACTAAATGAGCCAATTGCAAGCAAGACCGTAACGTCAAAATAACCTCACGATGCTAACGCCATCTAGCGATTTTCACCTGTCAATTAGCCCTCATTGGTCTGCGTCTAGTGAATTTTAATTTCTGGATTTTAGTGGCGCCATCTATTTGTTTGAAATATAACTTTGTTCTTTGACTGTCACGACGACCATATTTTTTTCCAGAAAGAGACGGAAAGCAAAGCAAACATCGTATCTCTCTTATGTTTCAACACTACGACTTCGTGTCATAATATTTAAGAAAAACAATTGTGTGCCATAGATATTCCCTATTAAACTCCAATTCAATAGAATCTGACAATCCTGTAGACACTTCCAGCCTACTAATAAAAACACCGGGCTGCCTAAGGCTTTGTGAGGCGACTATTATTCTTTTTTGATTCCTTTTAGATGATAATTGCAACAACAGGGACATATATAATCAAGTGTGCCGACGATAGGGTGTCTTAAATATGTAGAAAATTTACAGATTCTATTGAATTGTACTTTACGTCACACCAATTTTGATAACTTTTAGAACCCTCCCTCCCTATGGCACTTCCTACTATGAGTGGCAATTTTCTTCTTGGGTCACAAATTGCCAGCTCCCCAGCTGAATATGAGGCGTTATTTCTGTATTTATTGTCATGAGAATTTCCAACAATTACTCTGTCATCTTCGCAAGTACAGTGACCATCAAAAGTAGCAGATCACTTTTTATTCTGTCGCATTGACACATTGACAATCTTGCGTGGCGTTTAGTACGTGGCTTTAAAACGACAAAGTACGAAAGTGTACAGCTACTTTTGTACCACTAAGACTTGATGAAATAAAATAAACTGAACACATTTAAATAAATTGCATTTATTACAATAACATTACATATTGCTTTTAACTTCCACGCCTAACATAATAAAATTAAAATGATAAAATATAATCAAATCACTGAATAAAGGCATTGTCTTAGTCTAAAATCTAATTACAATAGATCTTATAATAAACACCTTACAAAATACTGTATAATTTTAATAGGATACTTGACACCAATTGACATACTTTTTATTCCCCCATAAATTTTCATCAATATGTTAAAATGAAGTGGCTTTTCTATCAGAGCATATTTTTTTTTAGTTTTTTTATTATAGGTTAATAATGTCAAATACCCTATTAATTACCTACTTGATTATGATTCACAATCAATGCATTAGTGTTGTCCATATTTGTACCCAAGTGTTTACATGATTTGTGATAAAACTCCGCCAGCGGTTCGATCCGTGGACGACATTAATTCTACAGAATTGATAAAAACAAAAATGCCTGTTAGTTCTGACCGACAAAGCCGAGAGAATTATTGCGTTGAAGTGGCAACGGGCAGGCCATACAGCACGGAGAACAGATGGCCGTTGGGGCCGAAAAGTTCTCGCATATAGACCACGTAGGACGTACAGTCGAACAAATAGAATCATGACCCCGGTCGGAACCTTTGTGCTACTAATATCATGTAGACATCTCATATTTTTGTCAAGGAAATCATAGTGAAATTAATTATTAAAAGGTTCCACCTCAGGTCATGATTCAACTTGTTCGATTGTACACCAACAAGATAGACGGATAGCTTGAGGCTTTAATGTGTAACACAGTTGGACTCAGTCATTTTCACCACTTTTTTCTGTCACACGGCGTAAGACGAGGGTAGAATGTAATTGCGAACGTCAGCACGTTAGACAATGCCGCCTCTGGTTGAAGCCGCGAGTTCATAGTGGACGCAGGCCAAGTGTATGGGGGTAAGCTGGAGTTTGACGGGCTACGTCCAGCAGTGGGCATGGCGGACGGTGGCGCCCCCTAGGCCAGCAGCGCGTCGTCCAGCGGCGCCTGGTCGGGCGCGGCGCGGCGCAGATGGCGCAGCGTGTTGTGGAAGTGTCGCGCGATCTGCTCGGCCTCCTCGCTCGCCTCCACGTTGCCCAGCTCCTCGCGGATCTTGGTGATCACCTGGGTGGGGATCACATCAAAAAAAAAAATCACGGGACAATTCACACCAATTGACCTAGTCCCAAAGTAAGCTTAGCAAAGCTTGTGTTATGGGTACTAAGCAACGGATAAATATAATTATATAGATAGATACATACTTAAATACATATTAAACACCCAAGACCCGAGAACAAACATTCGTATTTTTCATACAAATATCTGCCCCGACGCGGGAATCGAACCCGGGACCTCAAGCTTCGTAGTCAGGTTCTCTAACCACTAGGCCATCTGGTCGTCAAACACACACATCTGGTGGACATTAGTAACATAATAATATTAATGATCAGTGGCTTTCCCCCTCTCCTGATCATGGATACAAGTCCGAGCTCGCATCTAAAATAAAATACTTCCCGAACATGGCACCCGGTAGTACTCAGCGACCCCCGTCGGCCGCCGCGCGCTTGCCAACACTCACCGCGTGTATGAGCGGCGGCTGCAGCGCGGGGTGCCTGCGCGCCCGCAGCAGCGCGTACCGCCCCAGCAGCTCGGCCAGCAGCTGCGCCTGCACGGCCCCGTCCATGCGCTGCGGCCGCGCGCTTGCCAACACTCACCGCGTGTATGAGCGGCGGCTGCAGCGCGGGGTGCCTGCGCGCCCGCAGCAGCGCGTACCGCCCCAGCAGCTCGGCCAGCAGCTGCGCCTGGACGGCCCCGTCCATGCACTGGGCCGCCACACGCGCCGCCTTCCGCAGGCACTCCAGCGCGCGCGTCGGCTCCGCCAGCGGCCACTAACCAAAATACACACATTATTCATAGCGACTGGCGACATCTACCCTACAAGTACTCGTAAATTGCAAATGGGTACAAGTTCTAAGACAATCACATCATTTATGTAAAGCAGAAACAAAGTTGGTCCCAATATGCTGCCCTGTGGGACACCAAAAGTTACCTCTCTCTTAAGTCGCCCGCTTTTCCATGGATTTTTAGACATTGTTTTCGATTCGACATAAAACTTCGTAACCGTTTAGTGGAATCCCACGAATACCAGACAGTTCTAGTTTTCTAATTAGTATTGGAAAAGAGACTGTGTCGAAGGCCTTGGTGAAATCGAAGAATATACCAACGCACACTTTGTGCTGATCTACATGTCGTGTGATAGTTTCAATTACTATAAAAACGGGTTCTTCAAACCGAACTGAGTGTCACTTAGATGATTTTGTGTAAAAAGTTGACTAAACGTTTATTTACCAGTTTTTCTAGCATTATTTAAAGAGATCCCAGTAGAGAAAGTTGCCCGTAGTTGTTAGTTACTTTATTCCACTTTTATGAACTGGGGTTACCGCCGCCACTTTCCAGGCCTCTGTGGTAGTTTTATGCGTTCCTATGGACTGGAATAGGCCGATTTCACGCCAATGTCTAAACTACACTGAATCTACAATGTCTACACCGTCTTTCTGTCTACTCTGTCTACACCGAGTAGTATCCTGCGTTCTCGCACATTATTGTTTGTCAAATGTTTCATTAGCCAACTGTTTAATTTCCGAAGTCTCAATTTTCTCCGAACCCAAAAATTTTTTCAGTGTATTTTCTTATGCTTTTATAGAACACAGTAGGTTAGTTTAGGTTTGCTTTATAAAAGTTCCCAACAAAAAATATGTTATAAGACAAAAAATCGTGAGTTGGAAAATGAAACAGTTGCCAAGTGAAACATTTGAGGAAGAAATAATTGTGCGAAACGGCAGTGTGCGCTGACCGGGTTCCCGTCCTTGTCGCGCTTCCAGTAGAGGTGCGCGCAGAGTGCGACAGCGCGCGCCTGGTCGGGCTTCTTCAGCAGCTTGCCGGCCGCCAGCGCGCACGACGTCCGCAGGGGCTCCATGTTCTCCGCGCCTGTAAACCACCCTTATTATACTGGCGACACATCGAGAGTTCCCTACAAATGTGAAGCTATCTATCTGTGTTGGATTCACGCTCGATTGATTCAAATAAGCCACCGTAGATACAAGTTATTTCGAGAGAGGTACTTTAACTAAACACCTCTAAAGTATCTATGAATTGAATATCCATTCTTAGCATAGCCTCATTTGTAAGCCAATTGTATAGTAGTGGCAATGGGCAAACCATATAGCGCGGAATACAGATGGTCGTTGGGGCCGAAAGGTTCTATCGGATCGGCAAGCGCAGCGTAGGACGTCCACCAACGAGATGGACGGATGACCTGGTTAAAGTCGCGGGTTCACGGTGGATGCAAGCCTCTGCCAACCGAAGCAACTGGAGATCTATGGGGGAGGCCTATGTCCAACAGTGGACGTCCTACGGCTGATATGATGACGATGACAGACATGAAAATCGAAAATACTAACTGAAATATAGATACACAGAAAAACCAGAAAAAGAGACCAGTGCTGGGAATCGAACCCAGGTCCTCAGCATTCCGTGCCGCGTGCCATACCCTTAAACCACCACTGGACAGGAGTACAGACATGAATTTCTCCTATGCACCACATATCTCAGCTTGTTTGTTTCTTATTTAGTCACTTAAGTAGCGGCACGGAATGCTGAGGACCTGGGTTCGATTCCCAGCGCTGGTCTCTTTTTCTGGTTTTTCTGTGTATCTATATTTCAGTTTGTATTTTCGATATGGATTTTACGGAATGACCGTAAAAGTAACAAACTTTGGAGTTGAAATTAAAGATACCCCAAACACCAATCTCAATAGACATAAAAAGTTTTCAGGTTTTTAATAGTTATGCTTATAAGATTGCGGCTCCGCTGAGGCGGAGACGAGCGGAGCGTAGAGGAGACGCGTAGGATCGACCAATCATATTACATCTCATATCCGAGATGTGGATTTCAACCAATATGATTGGTCGATGGTGACACGTGTCGTCTCCGCGTCAGAGAGTGTCCATTGTCCAATACTGACCGAGACACTTGGCCTGCTCGGCGGTGGCGATGACCAGAGTGAGTGCTTGGAGCTGCGCGCGCGACTCGGGTATCTCGTCCTCGTAGAGCGAGAAGGCCTGCGCTATGAACTCGTACGCGAGCGTCTCGTGGTTCGCGAAACCGATCTCGCTGATGGCCAGGGCGCCTTGCAGGTATAACCTACCATATTAACATAATAATACAATTAACACCGATTGACCTAGTCTCAAACTAAGCAAAGCTATGCTTGTGCTAGGCAACGGATGAACCGTTTGATCTGGAACCTGACTCGGCGAGTGCCAAGATACAGGCCCAGCCTAGTTTGGCACTTACGGGATAGTGCTGATAATTTTTGTAATCTTGTAATTAGTATTTTAATGAACTATTCAATTCTATTCTATATTTATGTACTAGATAAATACGTAAGTACTTAAATACATATTAAACGTCTAAAACTCGATAGTTATTATTTTGAATTTCTGGGATTTTATAATCGTTGACGTAGGTTTCTTAAAACATGTTATAACGCATTAGCATTTAAATGTGAATTGATACCTGCCTGCTATGACTTTTAAAAGTGAATTTTGAAATTACCTCAGCGGCAACTCAGCGAGCTCGACCTTCACGAGCATACTGATAGTCTGGTGGCAGAACTGGAATATCTTCTGGCATTTCTTCTCCCACATCTCGTCCTGAAAATACATTGTTTGTAACAATTGGAGTCTTTAAGCTGGAAAGTCCTGGAGTGGCAACCACGGACCAGAAGACGAAGCGTTGGGAGGACTGCCACTAGATAAATTGATGACATCGCGAGGATCGAGGGCATCTATAAGTGGCGAGTTGTCGTTCATTGTGGCGTTCTAAGGGGGGGCTTTGATCAACAGTGGACGACTTCCGCTGGAGGGGCGAACCATAAAGTACGTCTCCCCAATTTTGACCCTTTTAAACACCCCCCCCCCCCCGGTCCCTCCGGGGGAGAAAAATGTGACGTACCTACTTTATGGAAGACCTCTGATGATGATGGCTGGTCACAGTGGGCACTGACCTGGTCCTGCTCGCACCGGTACTGGTCGGCCAGCCTGTAGGCGTGGAACAGCAGCGGCGGGAAGGTGTGTCTGATGCGGGCGGCGCCGCCCCCCTGCAGCGCCTTGCGGCACGCGCTCAGGATCAGGTACTGCTGGTCGGCCGACGGCGACTTGAACTGGTGGATCAGCCTGCCGGGACCATCAGATCATTAGTTTTGGGCTACCGACGCGAAGGATCCTACATAGTTTTAATCTAATATTTTCTAGTAGAAAATTTTCCATTTGCTTTTCTCCCCGAATAATCGCGTTTTTTCCAATTTTAATAGACACAGAAACAATGTTCACGGAGCTCCTACTTTCGCGTGGTTATGGCCCTTCGGGCCGATGCAAACTTAGCGTGACCTAAACCTGCCTATGTTTCTGTGTCAATGAAAATTGGGGAAAAAACACGATTGTGAAAACAAGATTCAGTTAAACAGCACATTGGGGAAAAAAAGCATTCGGGAAAAAATTGCGAATGGCAAATTTTGCTGCTAGGAAATAATGATTGTGGGAAAATGATCGAACCAACCGCCACCACGTCCCAAATTTCATAGTTGGATATCATTTACTCGTACCTGTGTTAGGAACACATATAAAAAAACTGAGCTGTTACAAAATAACGAAGGTCTGGCCGTCGCGGGCTCTTGTTCTAATAGATTTCAACACCCATAGCATAAGTCCTCTATAATGCGTGTAATGAGTTTCAAATTTAGAACAGCTGTCAAAACCAATACAATTTAAATGGGCTTCTATTCTGGTATCCATAGACACAACGTTTTCTCTATACGAAATGTCACTGATAGATATTTTTTTTTGGTTATTTTTTAAATACAAATCGCACGACAATTTGACCTCGAGCGACATAAGCATAAGGACGTCTGTGTCTGTGTGAAAAAAAACATTCGTAATAGAGATTTGTCTTTCCGCCATTACTGTTGTCGTTTTTTTGTAGTTTTTTTTGCTGTGTTGTTGTTTAAAGTTTATAGAAATCAATTCCTTTATCCGCTTTAATTTATTTATTAAGTACATTAGTTTAACACCTATGGATATGTTAATGGTAGAACAGGTCAGTAATGCAATGCAGGTCATTTGTCATCGGTTTCTGAACCCATTTTAGAGTACTAATGATGTCCTCCATGTCGTGTCCGACAAAGGCGAACCTTTAGGCTTGTTTATTATGTGCCCGAATATGGCTGGCAAAGCCAAACTTAGTCTTAAAGGTCCTATTACAGGGCGCGCAATGTAATTGACCACTATCATTATACGTGTAAGTGTAGGAAGGTCTCGGGCGGGTCTTTATAGTAAGACGTCTGGCATCCAGGTGTTCCAAGCGATGCGTCTCATTTGCAACAGCCTTATTTACAGAGCTGCGCCATTCCAGTCTCTGCTTCGCGAGATATTCCCAAGTCTCGCATGGGATGTTACATGTGGTAAGGTGGCGCTTTAGGACGTCCTTGTAATACAAGAACTGCTCTCCATGTCCCGCTTTCCTTCTTTTAATTGAGAGTAAAAGACGGCCTTAGGGAGTCTACCATCTTTCATACGCACAAGGTGTCCGCACCACCTTAGCTGTCCTTTTATCAACAAAGACTCTATGCCATTGAGATTGGTTCGCCTGAGGACTTCAGTGTTTGGGACTCGGTCCTGCCACTTAATGCGAAGTATAGATCTTAAGCACTTCATATGAAAGGCATCGAGACGCTTTATGTCACTTTTATAAAGGCACCAAGTTTCTGTGGCATATAGCAAGATTGGCAGAACTAATAATATGTGTGTGATAAAATATTGTATGCAACTGTACGTAATTAGGCCTTAAAGCACTCATGTGATCTTATTATGAAAGGACTTTTGGACTTTTGTGTTGTAAGGACCCCTATTACGTAACAGTTGCATAAACTATTTCGGTTACGGCGATCTGTACGCAAACATGTTTTGTAATAACTCTAGTAATGTAATGTAATGAGTGTTTGTCTGTCACCTGGCCAGCAGCCACTGTTCCTCCGCGAAGTCATCAGGGTCGGGCTGGTCGGGCTGGTCGGGCTGGTCGCGCACCAGCACGTCCATCATCGACAGCACCGACTCCACCTGACAACAGACCACGTGTTACGGGAACGGGCCGCAAGCGCGGCGTAGGACGTCCACCAACGAGATGGACGGATGACTAGATGTCGTATTGGCGCGTTTACGATTGCATTCACCAGCTCTTTCTAACCTCGTCTTATGTTGTGTGACAGAAAGAAGTGATGAAAACGATGGTGATTTCAAGTGTGTTACAAAATAAGGGATTAGGATAAAACCGCGGGTTCACGGTGGATGCAGGCCGCTTCCAACCGCAGGAACTGGAGGTCTATGGGGGAGGCCTATGTCCAACAGTGGACGTCCTACGGCTGACATGATGATGGATCTAGCCACTCTCACAAGAACACGAAATAGTTAGTGCGCTAGGAGGCCGGTAGTGCACCAGTACTCACGTCCTCTGCCGTGGTGACGACGGTGCCGGCGTCTATCAGCAGGCCTGCCAGATGCGCGGCGAGGGCGGCCCGCCCGCCGTGCGGCAGGTGCGCTATGAGCGGCTGGTAATGCGCCAGCTTGGTGAGGGTCAGCACGTCCTTATAGTGCTCCCCGGGAAGCTTGAGGATCTTCATCAGCTCCTTGAACACGGCCGTGTTCTGTTCCAAATGGGTTTTGCCACTGTCGAAAGAAAGAACATTAAGCAATAGAATTCTACGTACTATTTCAAATAGTGCTTCAATTGAAATTGTTATCTAAAATTAAAAATGTTATCCGACATAATTATCAAGTTTTATGCCATAAAATTACCATCATCAATTTTGGGCCATAGAATAAGAATTGACGAACGAGGAAATGGTCGAATGGAGGTCAAATAGACATTCGGAGAACTTTATATACCACTTGCTGTTTAGACAAGTTGCTTCTTAGACCACTTAATATTTAGACGAATTGCTTCTTAGACCACTTGCTACTTAGACAAATTGCTTCTTAGACTACTCTTGATACTTAGACAAATTGCTTCTTAGACCACTTGCTTCTCAGACCGGTTGCTTCTTAGACTACTTGCTACTTAGACAAATTGCTTCTTAGACCACTTGCTTCTCAGACCATTTGCTATTTAGACCGGTTGTTTTGTAGACGTCGGTTGTCTACTAAGTAGCAACTGCTTCTAAGACTACTTGCTACTTCAGCCACCTGCTTTTTAGACAAAGTTATATACACCCGTGAATGCAAGAGGCGAGTTGTCGTTCATTACAACAGCAGGTCTTTGTTCAGCAGCAGACGTCTTTCGCCTGATGCTGGACCCTGTCCCACGCTGGTCCACGTACTGCAGCCGGTCGGGGTGGCAGCCCTGCGCCAGCCGCAACATGACGCCGGCCCTGTCCCCACCTGTGTTGCAGGATGTCTCTGGTGATGGTGTCGGTGTGAGCCAGCACGCGGTCCACGTACTGCAGCCGGTCGGGGTGGCAGCGCTGGGCCAGCCGGAGGAGCGCCAGCTGCAAGCTGAGCGTGTCTTCCGGCGGCATGTCCGTGCGGCTCTGGGACAAATACCAATCACCATTATTATCTTAGAAAAAGAGGGCTCGGGCCGTAATTCCCACGCGGGGCCAGTGCGGATCAGAAACTTCACACAAACTGTTGAATCGCTTCGCAAATGTGTAGGTAATTAGCGCTGCTCATAGTATTGCTCAACAGGCGTCCCCCCGCTCAGTTGCGCCGCTCTGCCGCGGCACCTGTCTCGCTCGCTCTCGCTCACCTGCGTGATGGCGGCGACCTGGTCGGAGAACACCTCAAACAGCTGCACCTCCTGCTCCTGTCCGTCCTCGGACACCACGAAGTTCACGCCGCCTTCGTTGCGCTGTAACAAACAAAGACACTTTGACGAACTACGTCTTTGTTATTTTTTCATTTGATTGATAAAACAAAAAACACGTATCCTGCCAACGACACATGCTACGGAGACCAATTTCTTCTTAGATCACTTAAATTGTTACTTAGACCAATTGCTTGTTAAACCATTTGCTACTTGGACCAGTTGCTTCTTAGATCACTTGCTACTTAGACCAGTTGCTTCTTAGACCATTTGCTAATTAGACCAGTTGCTTCTTAGATCACTTGCTACTTAGACCAATTGCTTCTTATATCACTTGCTACTTAGAGTCTTAGACCAATTGCTTCTTAGATTATTTGCTACTTAGACCAGTTGCTTCTTAGATCACTTGCTACTTAGACCAGTTGCTTCTTAGATCACTTGCTACTTAAACCAGTTGCTTCATAGAGATCACTTACTACTTAGTTATACCAATTGCTTCTTAGACCATCTGCTTTTTAGGCGAACTGATATATCGTCTCGGTGACATGCCATTTCCTCTATTTTCTGTACCATGTTTTAAAATCAAAACGTTTATTCTGCAAAAGGCTATTTAACATGTCACTTTTTTAAACTACCAGCGCCTTCGGAAAGACCATCATTGCCAACAAGAATGCGTCGCAAGTAACTTGGCAGAAAGTAATTATTGAAAACAATTGAACAGCAATAATTGAGTGTCGTCGTACCTGGCTGTAGGCGGCGAGACGCTCGATGAGCGCGATGATGATGTTTTTGATGTTGACGCCGGGCTGCAGCTCCGCGCACGACTTGAGGAACGGCTGCAGCGTCGCCAGGTGGAACTCGTCCGGGAACACCTGACACACACACACACACACACGAGTCAAGACATGGGAGAGGTTGTGTTGTGGGGAATGTTTGACACGAACCAATAGAAACGCTTCGTTTACCTATCCTCGCTCCGCTTAGCTGTTTCCACTAGAGTTATGCTGTTTAAACGTTTCTATTGGTTCGTGAAAAACACTTTACACGCAACAAATCCTCGCACATCTCTGGTGAAAACGCAGCCTAAATGTGTTCTCTTTCATTTTAAAGTTTATGTATCAGCTATTACTGCATATATTTGACGGCCAGATTTTTTGCCGCTCAGTATATTTTGACGCGCCGGTACTGGGCAGTGTTGGCAGTGTCACCTGTATACAGCACTGGGCGGGTAGTGGGCAGTGTGAAAGAAGAAAGAAAGAAAGAAAAGTTTATTTTGGCTCCATAAGTACCACCTAAAACTAAAACTAGCTTTAAAACTATGTTACTTGGTGACACGGCAGGATACCAAAAAGGGTCTCCACTCAGCATGTGTTGCCGCACAGTATGTGCAGCAACGCTGGTTTTCTGTGGAGTGTGGGCAGTGTGTCACCTGTATGCAGCACTGGGCCGGTAGTGGGCAGCGTGGGCAGCGTGTCACCTGTATGCAGCACTGGGCCGGTAGTGGGCAGCGTGGGCAGCGTGTCACCTGTATGCAGCACTGGGCCGGTAGTGGGCAGCGTGGGCAGCGTGTCACCTGTATGCAGCACTGGGCCGGTAGTGGGCAGCGTGGGCAGCGTGTCACCTGTATGCAGCACTGGGCCGGTAGTGGGCAGCGTGGGCAGCGTGTCACCTGTATGCAGCACTCCGCCAGGTACTCCTGCGCGATGGCGTCCCGGCAGGAGACGACCTGTTCCAGTATGGCGGGCAGCACGGCGCGCCGGTACTCCTGCACGCTGACGCACTCCAGCTGCGACAGCCGCACCAGGTTGGTCCCGACCAGGATGCGTAGCTCTGAGCGCTCTCGCTCGCGGCGCTCCTTGTCCCTGCCCGAACAAGACATCCGTTTATCTTCTCATGTTCCTTAGAGCTGGTTCCCGCTTGTCGGATGTCGGCGCCTCTGTTCACACTGGTCGGCTGTCGGCCACGACCGCAGCTGGCGCCACTGGCGTTGGTACGAGTCTACAGTCGGCCCCGACATCTGACCGATGTGAACAACATCATACTTACTCATTGACGAGCGAGACCCGATACAATTTTTTCTGGACGTAGACGACTGGCAAAACACCTGATATTCCTTGTCGACACCGACACATAATCAGGGTCGGGCAAGGTGTTATAACTTCATATAACATGTTCTGCCGCTGGAACATTCGATTAAAATCTGGGCCCGACATTCGACAAGTGGAAACCAGCTCTTAATCTATCGATGCGGAATCGGAAAAGGCGTGGTGTCTATGCTACGCAGCCCATCTCTACGATGCCGATGGCAACACCAGCGCACGCCGCCCGCGCCCCTTCCCCTCTTGACTCGGCTCGCGCACGCGGCGCGTCAGCTCTCTCATATTTTGCGATTATTTTGTAATTTCGACTGATTAAACCATTCTAGCTATGTCATCCACAAGTTCTATTTAAATCAACATAGGGCTAGATCCCACAATGATCCGGCTCGAAGGACCAAAAAATAATCAAAAAATATGAGAGCGGACGCGCCGCGTGCGCGAGCCGAGTCAAGAAGGGAAGGGGCGCGCGCTGGTGTTGCCATCCGCACCGTAGAGATAGGCTGCGTAGCATAGACACATGGTTTGTCTCGGATCGGCCCGTCACTGACCTGGAATGGCCCTGATGCTGCATCCTGACCCACAGCTTGTTCATCTCCGCGAAGTTCATCAATATGAAATCGATGGCGTCGCGAACCTAAGAAGAAAGATCTTTATTGTCAATGATAACACCATATATATATAGATAACATACAGATCCCAGATCAAAATAGGCTACTTTTTTCCTGAACGAGCAGGACATAGATGAAGTTGCAAGCACCAGCTCATCCAGTGTTAGGTTCTGTCACATCTATTAACACGGAATCTGCTTTAGCCGATCAAAAAACACTTTAGGTCCACGGAATAAGAGCGAAGAATACGTCGATCTAATGGAAGGAATCCACCAGGTCCCCCCCCCCCTCACCGTGCCGCAGTCGTCTGTCTCCGGCGTGAGCGCGTCGGGCAGCACGTTGCGCGTGCACTGCAGCAGGTAGTTGCGCAGGAACAGCCCCCGCAGCGGGTGCTGCACGCCGCGGCACATCTCCACCAGGTCCTGAGGACATGCGCGCGCCACTATAGCCACCGCCACCGCCAACACACAGAACGAACAACGGGTAACGAAGCCTCAACGAGACACTAATCCTAAATAAGCTCAAATACCTCAATAGTAAGCCGTGGTGGCCGAGTGGTGTGACCTATAGCCTCTCAAGCAGAGGATCGTGGGTTCAAACCCCGGCTCGCACCTCTGAATTTCATGTGCGGAATTACTTTTGAAATTTACCACGAGCTTTACGGTGAAGGAAAACATCGTGAAGAAACCTGCACAAACCTGAGAAGCAATTCAACGGTGTGTGTGAAGTTCCCAATCCGCACTGGGCCCGCGTGGGAACTACTGGAACTGAGGCTGAGATGATGCCCAGCAGCGGGACGTATATAGGCTGGGATGATGATGATGATGACCTCAATAGAGCATAGTTACGTCAATTTCGAGTGTAGACTATGGGGCGAAGTAAACAAAGGTTTTTACGAAATCATAAAGGTGCCCCCAAATGCAGTCGCTCGTCGCTCGATGGCAGCGATAAATCTGGTCACGTGACCCCATTTTGAAGGTGCTTTTGAATTTCCCGCGACTCAAAAAAGTAGCGTCAAGTGGCCGCGTCGAGCAGCAGTGACAAGATGGCTTCTTGCGGGAATAGTCTTGTTCTTGGAAGCTGATTTCTTAATCTCATTTAGTAACAGTCGTGGCAGTGGTAAAAAGAAGTTGGAGTGAAAAAAAAAAATGTTTTTGCCGAAATTGAAGTTTTTTTTCCAACGATAAAGCTCAACATTTTGAGCTTTGTCCCTATATGTCACGTGACTACATTTGACACTGGAAACGAACGTCGAGCGAATTCATGTGGCCGCAGCCTAAGGGAAAGTATAAGAACAGCATGTTTCTAAGTTTATAGCCTCAGTTGTAGCAACTAATGGTAACCGTCAGAACCCCTGGACTAATGAAGATATTTGATGTTTAGAAAATCAAATAATTAGTACCTCGATACACAACAAAAAAATTAGTTAAGAAAATGGCCCACACATTCTGACGTCAGGATGTCTGGACCACTTTTTTTTACATAGTTTGAGGCACCATAACTCATTTATCTCTTTAATACATTCATTGCTGAGAAATCAAAGTAAAAAACAAAATGTTTGCTATCCTAAAACTGACAATGTCCAGATATTCGAAAAGTTTAATGTAGGCATGGGCATTCATTTACCACAGGATTTACATGAAATTTTCGTTAGAAATTGGACGCCCAGCGGCGTCTGCGGAATCATATTAGGGTCCACCAAGACGCCAGTGGGCGTCAATGGCACTGAATGGGCTAATTAGATCGATTAACTAACTCGTAACAATGATCAAATGTTACCTTAAGCAAGTCCCTCCGCAGACTGGCATTGGTGTTAATATAGACCAGCCCAACGGTGACCAGCAGGTAAAGCCGGGGCACGATGTTGCCGGCGTACTGGACCAGCTCGTACAGGTCGGCGACCTTGCGTCCGCGACGGAACTCCTCTAATAGGTACAGCTCGAGGTGACGGAGCTCGTCCGTTATTGCCATGTCTGCGGTGGTTCAGGTACTATTGTGGTGGTTTATAATTGTACAAAGTGTAAAAAGATGGAGGCTTTTACCCTGAAGGCCCACTAATGCGGAAAAAGAAAGCTACAATATAATACAACATAATTTTTAGTCTGTTAGGCTGACAGTTGATAATAATATAAAAATCTGAGCTTCTTAATTACTCTAAGGGTTTCGAAATTTGGCTTGATAATTATTATTACGAATAAAAAGAAATGTATGTTCAGTCCAAGCACAACACAAATTTAATAAAAAAAAAAAATTAAACAGTGTTGTTAATTAGAGTTGTAATTTACAGTTGAATTGCCAAAACTGGATTAATTAAATGGGTTATGAACCTGAAGGCCTGACAGAACATACTTTAATAACTATTTAATTACTGGTCAGGTAAGGTAGGCCAACAGTATATATTTAACTAAACTCACTGATTTTAATAAAAATAATCTTTCTGTGACAATAGAGAATTGATTTTGTTTGCTATTCTACAATAAATAAGTTTCAATATTTAATTTGCAAAAAAATAACTAGTATTTGACTATAAAGCTCTGGTCACATTCCACTAAACTGTTTTTTGAATTTGATGAGAGTTGTACAATCACCTTTGTGTATAGGTTGTAATAAGACTGAAGACCTTATTCATTTTCTTTTGGAATGTGATCAGAATAAGGACATCAGAGACAGGTATTTGGATGGCTTATTCAATGGAGGTGTAAATGTAATTCTAATTCGACCGCTTTCAGAAGAACTAAGCAGCAATGCTGATTTACAGGTTCAGGTTTGACAGGCAGTTGCATCCAGAGACATGGCTTCAGTGCAAGGGAGAGCTTAAAATTTATAGTGTGGTGTATATAACTGAGGCTCCCCATGAGGCTGACATAGTCACATTTGGTGTGCTAAAGCCTCGTTAAAATACTGGATTAAAAAAAAAACTGTAAAGCTATATAGCTATAAAGCTGAATGCACTCTTGAAAGCAGGTACTGTTTCTAGGTTTGTTGCTGTCCAATGACTTTACCAACCTCTGTTTCACTTCTTAAAATTTGAAAGGATACAAAGCTCATAGTAGCTCTTAGGAGAGAGCAGTGAGGTCCGCAGTTCCCCGAGCATCGTGGATGCGTGCTTCAGAGCATCCATCAGTTTGGATTTGTCTAGACATCGCTTCATCTGGAATGCCTGCCGATAAAAAACAACAAAGTTTATACAGTGCAATTTTTCACTGAACTTTTTTTATACTCAAGAGAATCAAATTAGATACCATCAAAATCCCATCTTGTGGGATCATAGAAGTTATGTCCCTCAGGTACTCAAATGCAAGGCCTAGAAGGTACAGTCAAGTTCGTAAACTTCTAAGCAAAAATTTTAGACGCTCTTAACAATAAAGTCGTGTTCACATATTTTTGATCAAATGTTTGCTCAGAAGTTAAGAACTTGACTGTACAAAAATTAAAACGTTTATGGAAATTGTTGTCATAATTTAAAGCTCTTTAAATTACGAAACTATAACTAACTTTATAACTTCACCGAACTAACTCAAGAACTGGCTGTTATACATTCGCCACAATCGCCGTTTCTGTTCAATCAATTACCTGGACTTTGACAACGTTGAGAGCTTCATCAAGAAGCTTCTCCTGCTCCTCGACGGGAGACGCCTGGTTCGTCATTTGTACCTGCACGCAAACAACAAGCAAGCAGTTATAATAACTTAATTTCTCTTCCAAAATCGTTTAAACATCGCACACTAACATTCGACGACATATACAGGAATGGGTTGGTTGTAGGCAGCATGGTGAACCGAAGCGGATGGTATGCTGTTAATATGCATTAATAACTAACCTGCAACGTACTCACGACAAATATGTGAATGTAATTCGCTGATAAGAGATTTTTAATTAGAATATTTGTGGGTGTTGTTGATTTTTTTTTATTTCACTGACAGCTGCTCATGTTAGTGTGACCTGTTAAATAATTTAATTAGGGCTTCCGTTAGGGATATTCGATATACATCGATGCATCGAAAACATCGATGTTTACAATGCCAATGCGATCAAAATGCGATACATCGAATCGATCCAATGTTTTGAAAAGCTATCGATATACTTGATGTATCAGTTTTTTTTCATAAAACATCGAATCGATGATAGGTGGGAATACGACCTTATGCACCTAAACGCAGCAGCGGGGCTACTCCGAAATTCGAATATTGAAGTTCGTGTCGTTCCGTCTTTCGCTTATACTATTTAATATGAGAGTGAGAGACGGTACGATACGAACTTCGATTTTCGGAGTAGGCCCTCAGGGCACTCAGGGCTACTACAAAATTCGAAATTCGTATCGTACCATCCTTCTCACTTGTATAAAAAAATATAAGCTTCGGCGGGACGGTACGTACTAACTTCTATTTTCGTATTTCGTAGTAGCCCGTTTTCGCAGTATTTTCAGGTAGTAACATTGGGTTAAAACGTTTTTCATTCTATATTCAAGTTCAAGTCAAGAACTCTTTATTTGACAATGAATATGTATACACGCACGCACTAACTTAACTTCCAAAAAACCACTTAAACCTGTCAGATGATATCAAATCAAGTACGTAAAGATAAGAGTACTAACTATAGATAAATAATCAGGAAAATGGACAATAAACCGTCATTAAGCCAATATTTTGGCGAGACAGAAGTACCGCCTGCCTCACAATTTTTTGATGAAATCGGGACATCACCCTCTGATATGATACAGAGCGTTTACTTGGGCGAAAGTGAAGGTAACATTTTCGGCTTGTTCACAGTTTTTCATGTTTAAATTTACATATTTTATGTATGCTACAGTGAGCCTAAAGCTAGTTTTAAAAATTTTAGTTACTCAAACAACATCAGCGAATCTTTTTCCAACGAGTATGACGGCGTCTTTCACGCAGCAAAAAGTTACCGAAGACATGAAGTTTGCGAGCGTTGTGCCAACCGTGAGTGGCACTGCGGCGCTCCCTGCGACGAGCTTGCCTGATCCTTCGACTTTCTTTGACACCATCGGTCCAGACCCTCAGATGTCAGTTAGTGGCATAGCCACACCAAATATATTAACGGAAGCCATGGATGGACTTGGTATTAAAGTAAGTGTTTAACTTAAAACTTTCTGAAACTATTACTTAAACAAGAACAGAAATAATTATATAGGTACAGTCGAGTTCTTAAACTTGTGAGCAAAAATGTGATCAAAAATATCTGAACACAACTCTATTGTTAATGGCTTAGAATTTTTAATCAAATTCTTGCTCACAAGTTTATTAACTCGACTGTACCTGAAGTGGAAAATGCCTTGTTTCAGTTGTAGGAGGGCTGGCTTACAAAACTAAACTTAAATATTAAATCAAATGCTAAAACAAGTTACAAGATGATCTTAGTTGTAATGTGGGTTTTTTTATATTTAAAAGGTGATTATAAAATCTATTTTTATTTTCAGGACCAACCAGTTGATAAAGAGGCAGACAGGCGGCGCGACGCGTGGATACCTAGTGAAGAAGCTAAGAAGGTGTTGTTGAAGGTACTCTCAAACCCATTGTAAATCCAGAGGGCACAAAGTTGGAATCACAATCGTGTTCACCACTTCTTCCTGTCACATGGAACAGTATGAGTGTAGAAAGAAATGGTGAAATAAGCACCTGTATTAGACAATGCGGCCTCAATTCATTATTGTGTTAGTGAGTCATTTATCTTTCTTACTAAGTTGTATATTTCAGGCTCAATCTTCTCCGAGAGGAGCATTCTTCCCTGAAAGAGAGGTTCTCACGATACCAACGATCATATTTGAAGAAGAATTGGTGAGTTGCTTGTTTTTGTAATTTGAATTCTTTCATGCCAGTTCCTGTGATTCTTAGGGGCTGTTTCACCATCCATTGATTAGTGTTAAGTGACGGTTAAATGTGATGCCGTCTCTATTTGTTTTGTTCGAATAGCATCACATTTAACCGTCACTTAACACTAATCAATGGATGGTGAAACAGCCCCTTACTGATGATAAGTAACCCTACTTGGTTTTTGAATTAGTGATGCAAGTTTTCTTTCCTCACAGCACATGCTGAGTCTGGTCATGACACAATATGTATTACCAGTATTACCTGAATGTGCCTACCTACAAGACATTTATATTTGTATGCCCTCGGGCGCAGCATAGTGATACAAGTCTATGATCAATGTACCAACTATTTTGACCTGTTTGACAAATAAATTATTTGTATTTGTACCTGTTGTAGTTACTTGCAGTGGGTTAATGTCATTTTTTTTTCAGCCGGACGCGCTCCACGAGGTAGCAGTGAAATACCTGGGGGTGTCACAGGCGGGGCGCGGCGGCGTGGCGCGCGCCTCGCACGTGGCGCGGGACGCCGCCGGGCTGCGCGAGCTGCTGCGCTGCGGCTGTCTGAGGGCTGCTGTCAACCTCACCGCCGGGCTGCTGGGTGAGTGGATGATGGAGTGTTGACATCTTTTGATTTATGCGGAATCCGCAAGTACACAAGAGTTCATGGAAATCCGAAGAACTAAAGTCACTGAGATAGCTCAAAGAATATGCAAGTTTTAGTGGCAGTGGAAGGGCCACATCGCTCGAAGAACAGAACCACAGAACTGTTGGGGGAGAAAATTTAGTGGCGATCACAAACTGGAAGGGGAATTCGTGCGCTTGTATAAGTAAAGGAAGGAGTGTTCATTTTTGGGGTTTCAGAGCTACGATTAAGCGCGTGCGGTTTTATCGCACCATCTTTTCTTCAAACGAGAAACGGGATGGTAAAACCGGTCACGTTTTATCGAAGTAACGTTACAATTTACATGACTTTTTTTTTTAAGGTGGTGGGCGGGCGGGGCGCGGCGTGGGCGGGCGGGTGTCCCCGCGCGCGCTGCAGCTGTGGCTGGCGCGGCTGCTGGCCCTGGCGCGCGTGCGGCTGGGGGCGGCCGCCGCACGGGAGGGGGCCGCGCTCAGGGACTGCGCCCAGCCAGACATGTACTACCAGGTGAGGGGGGGGGGGGGAATTGAGGTGCAATTTTATACTCTTACTACCTAAGATTCATTGTTGTACATAAAATTCATTCAGTGTTGAAAATCGTTACCATCTGTATTAAAAACACACTCTAAAACCAGCTTTTATAAAATAACGAAAATTTGGCCGTCGCAAGCTCTTTGTCTAAAAATCAGCTCTTATGGAATGACGAAGGTGTAGCCGTCACGGGCTCTTGCACGCAATAAACAATTTTATTTTTGAATGTTTGTTGTGCAGTTCTACCCGGAGCAGTACGGCGACCGCAGCGGGTCGATGGCGCCGTTCGCGCTGCGGCTGCTGGTGGCCGAGCTGCCCGCGCACGCCGGCCAGCCCGGCCAGGCGCTGGACAAGCTGTACGGCGTGCTGTGTGTCGTGCAACAGGTCAGCCACCACCCCCTTTGGTGCGGGTAGCCCCGGCAGAAGCTGGGTCCGTCGAGAGGTGTCGTAGTAAAATCTTCGCCTACCAATCTCGGCAAGAGAACAACGTCGGAGTGGTTTTAGTTGGTATGCTTCTCCCTCCCTTTCCCATTCGGGGAAGAGGACGAAGAGGAGAGAAACACAACAATCCGGGTCAAAAAACACACACATTAGTATACCCATCATCAGCCAGAAGAAGTCCACTGCTGAACAAAGGCCTCCCTCTTAGAACAACCTCAATGAACGACAACGCGCCACGCCCACCTAGTGGGAGGCCTGTCAGTTTCGTCTTCAGGTTCGTGTCTGCCACTCGAGGACTTTTCTCCCCCAACGGTTATCCTTCCAATGATGTGGCCCGACTATTGCCCCTTCAACTCTTATTTTTGCAGCTATGTCGATGACATAATGTCTTACAGCCTTATTCATAAAAAATCCTTAATTGAGGTTTGATCGGTCTGTTACTTAGCAGACTGATTAAGCTTGTTAGACGGTTGTCAAGAAGTATGATTCATAAACGCTTGCTAGCAGTCTGCTAGTTGTTGAGCCGCTGATAGACTGATTAGACGCGTTATGTTGGCCACCTTGACAAATCAAAGACAAAAAAATGGCCTAATCGATAATTAAAAAAAAAAAAAGTTGACAGCAGTGACAGCAAATTAGCAGGAAAAAAAATAAAAAGCGAGAAGTTTGTTTTCCCGCCATTTCCGATCCGCATGTTTATGTTGTGCAAAAAGCCATAATTATGTTAATCATCCTAATATTTTTTTTTCATATTTATTGTTAATTTATTGTTGCTAATTTAGAGATTTTTAAATACAAATTCCTGAAAATATTTTTCCTGGTTTTTTTTAATCTTTGCCCCACCCTTCACTAAAATATCTTCAGTATGGTTTTTTGCTCTTGTCAAAGTCAGCTGTTCAAACTTGTGGCGGCCATTTTGTGACTTAGCAGGGAGATAAAGGAGGGTCTACGGTCCGCTAACTTTAGCAGAGCCTTGATCGACTGATTAGCGCTAACAGACGTTTATGAATCATGTTTTTTAGCATCGGGCCTTCAAGGAGCCTTCAAGGAGGCTCTAACTTTTTATGAATAAGGCTGTTAAACTTTCGTGATTTTCACACCATAGTGTGTGTTAGCGTGATAAGTCCTATGTCGATGACTCTTGTTGTGAGAAGGACACTAATTTTTGCTTTTCCTTGTCAGATGTTAGCAAATCTCCACGAAGGCAAGACAGAAGATGGAACCGGGGTCCTGACTTCTGAACAGGACAAGGCGGAGTCCATCCGGCTGTGGAGCGGCAGGGAGACCAGAGTACAACACTCTATCGTCAACTGCGCTATTGCTTTGAAGGTAGGTGTGGCTTGTGTGTTCACGGCGTAGAAAAAAATTACCAGCGACTTATAACCAGCCTAGCCTAACTGATTACGACCAGCCTGGCGAGTTATGTCTAGCCAAACGAGTCATTATTAGCTTCGCCAATCGTGACCAGTCTCGCGAGTCATGACCAGCTTCATGAGTCGTGGTCATGACCAGCCTACAAACAGGTTTATACTCGGGTTTCCTTGTTGTAGGACTACCGGCTGGCCAGCAGGATAGTGGCGGGGCTGCAGGAGCGGGCAGCCAGCCCCGGGCAGCAGCGGGCGCTCGCCAGCGCGCAGGGCCGCCTGTGGCTGCTGTGTGGGCACTGGCGAGCCGCCGCAGCGCAGCTGGCCGCCGCCGCAGCGCTGCGCCAGCTGAGGTCAGAAAACCCCGCAGGGCCGCCTGTGCCCCCCCAATGTACAAATATGTAATTCGGATGAATCGTCATCCGATTTAAGCAAGTACAGTGACCAACATAAAAAATAACTAACTGTTTGTAGCTGTCCGACGGCGGACGTGCGCGAGTTCGTGGACCGCGGGCTGCTGGACGTAGCGCACGGCAAGTATCAAGACGCGTACAACAACTTCGCTCGCGCAGCCGACCAGGAGCCTACCAACATCATGGTGAGTCGCGCGGGAACGGGAACGGGAACGGGACGCCCCGGTACTGACCGGCGATGCTCTAAGATCCGAACTTGAAAAGATCTGCACCGGACTGATAACAGAATGAAACCTATTTAATAATAAATAAAATAAAATATTAGAAAAAAAGTTTTGGTAAAAAATATTTTTAATACAAGCTTTTTTTGCTGACTGTGCTTTTTATTGACTGTACTTGTATTGTCACCCAAACTACATTTGAATACCAAATTTCAAGTCGATGCCATTAACCGTTGAAGAGTTCCGACCTGTGGAGACGATCCTGGCCGGACTACCAGGATGTCACTATCAGGTTATTGTAGTTTTACCAAATTTCATCAATGCAAGTTAAATTTGACCCACTTCCAGTAGTCCGGTCACTACTGGAAGTGGGTCAAATTTAACTTGCAAGATTTGACCCAACCATATAAATAAATATGAACGAACAACGTCAAAAGTTTTTATGACGAAGCATATTGCAGATGGTTCAATATGACAATATGAGTATAATTTATTGACTAAATATTGAACGTTATAGGTAGCAAACAACCTATCCGTGTGTCTGCTCTACATGGGCCGCTTGAAGGAGGCCATAGCGGTCCTTCAGAAGGCCATCAACTCGGACCCGGAGAGAGGCCTCAATGAACACCTCCTCATTAACCTCTGCACGCTCTACGAGCTGGAGTCTTCCAAGAATATGGATAAGAAACTGAATCTGCTGCGCATGATGTGCAAGTACAAGAGTGACACGATACCCAATGTGATGGAGTGTTTGAAGCTTAGTTAAATTTGGATGTGTTCTTGGCTTAGGCTGTTTCAACCAGAGATTTGCGAGGAACGTGTTTCTATTAAACCAATAGAAACACTTCCATTTACCTTGCCTTGCTCCGCTCACCTGTTTCCATAGGAGATGTGCTGTGCCCCCGCAGGTAAATGAAGCGTTCCTATTGGTTAATGAAAAACAAATACCCCGTACGTCTCTGGTGAGATAGAAGGATGAAGAATGCGATCAGATATATAGGAAAGGTCTCTGGTATTCAGACAAATTTAAGTCATGGTTATGATACAAAATTGGTTTTTCAAGATCAGTTAATGCTGGAAATTCATGCAATTAACTCATTTTGTTAATATTGGTCTTATTAAAGGAGATTCTTTGGGGTTGCCATGCTTTAAAATAATTAATTAATTATCATTATGAGTTAGTGATTAATATTTACATCAGACACCTTCAGTCACAATGATTATTTATTATGATTGGTTTTTGGAGTATTTTTGTATTTTTTATTTCAACTCCAAATTTGATACTTTTACGGGTATCTCTTGAAACCATATCGAAAATACAAACTCAGACATGGGTGCACAGAAAAACCAGAAAAAGAGACCAGCACTGGGAATCGAACCCAGGTTCTCAGCATTCCGTGCTGCGTGCTATAACCCCTACACCACTGCTGGACAATGCGGAATGTTGAGGACCTGGGTTCGATTCCCATTTTTATGGTTTTTCTGTGCATCCATGTCTCAGTTTGTATTTTCGATTTTTCATTAATCTAAGTTAACAATGACATTTGTTTTAACATAATAATTAATGAAATGCAAAATCAATAAGCATGACCATGCTTTTCTATAACAAGTCTTAAAAATACCCCAACACAATTAATCGAATGACAGCTAAATGTTGTCACAGCTATTTTAAGTTTATGATTTAACTTCAGCAAAGTATGAGAATCCTAAATTTTATAAGGAAAGAGTTAATCCTACTTATATTATAATTACGAAAGTTTGTGTGTATATGTTTGTTACCCCTTCACGCTAAAACGGCTGGATGGATTTCGATGAAATTTGGTATGTAGATAGCTGGATATGTGGAATAACACATAGGCTACTTTTTATCCCGATATTCCCACGAGATAGGGATAAAATCTCGAAACAACAACCGCTGGGCTTAGAGTCTTGAAATTTTGGACAGTTAGTTGTTCTTAACACAACCTCAATGAAGAAAACGATATAGATTTTGGGAATTCCCAGGGGAATTTTGTAAAATCCCGGAATTACAATTGTACCAGATCGAATAGTTCATGCGTGCGAAGACGCGGCTAAACTCTAGTGCAATATATTCTCCAGCATTAACAGAGTTTTGAAATACATATAAATTTTGTGTCATACTCAATGATTTAAACTAGGGTAAGTAGACTATGGGCGGTTTTAGACTAGCGTTTTTATTTGCTCGTATACGCTCGTTTTTGGAAGCGCGTGTACGCGCGTACGGGTGCGGTTTTAGGCTGGAAACAGTGCTCGACCGACGGTACGTCCTGACTATCAGCGCTGACCGTCGGTTGCGAAAATTCATTCAGTGCTACGCACGGCGAACTGCGACGCGTGTGTACAGTTCACAGGTCGGTCGCTTCGTCAGCGAAGCACTGAACGCATCCATACAATCTTATAGCTCGTCGGTCGACCGACGCCGCGCGACCGACGAGCCGGACCGACGGCTCGACCGACCGTACGCGCGCACCAAATCACGTGCGTACCGTCAGCGTAGCTGTGTGCACATTCATAGACTTGCATAGATATAGCTACGCTGACGGACGGTCAGCGCTGACCGTCGGTCGAGCACTGTTTCCAGCCTTATTTTCTTCGAGCATTGCACGCGCAGGAATACGCGCGTTCGGTTTTATCTAGTGCGCATGTAAGCACGTATGTCATTAAACGACCGTATACGGTAAAAAACGCTAGTCTGAAACCGCCCTATGATTTAAAACAGTGGAACATGATACATTTTAAATAGTGTTCACAATATATGTATAATCGCAATTGTTATTATGTGTTGCCTGTAAATATTTAATTATGTAATCTCTTTCAATTAGTATATAATACTAGTAAAATATTTTATTAAATGGCAATTGGCAATATAATGAATAAATTTGATATCCTCGGGAAATAATACGCTGGCCTCACACTTCATTAAGTTATGCAAAAAAAATACAAGCCTTACTATGAAGGGAAACATCGTGAGGACACCTGCATAAATCCTGTATTGTGTTGTATCCTGTATTGTTCATGTTGGCAAATAAATCAATCTTCTTCTTAAATCTACTAAGTAATTCAATAGTGTGTGAAGCTCCCAGTTCGCACTAACGCGTGGGAACTACAACCCAAGCCCTCTTATTATTAGAGAAGGCCTGTGCACAGCAGTGGGTCGTATATAGGCTGAGATGACGAATCACTCATAAATTTTATTCGAAAGGTGAACCTCAAGTCGTCTATTTCGATTAGTCCAGCAATACACATTCATTTCAAAAATGGATTTGGAATCCAAGAAGCTTACTAAAGTTTAACCCTTTGACCGCCACGGTCGGTAAAACACAGCTGAAAAAGGTGTCATAGTGGCCATGTGGGCATTTCGTGGCGCATGTTTAACAATTTTCAGAATTTTTTTTTGTCGTCTGGCCGACCGTGGCGGTTAAAAGTTTAAATGTTGCCAGAATGTTTTCAAATACCAATAAAGGATAAAATAAAAACTTCGTTTCCTTACATAGATTAGAATTGATTTAATTATCCAAAATCACCACCCGGCTTCACATAATTGTCAATGTAAGAACAAAATAGAATACAGTTCATAGCATTGTATTAAAAGAATGGACATGCGTGTCGAGAAATGAAAATACTGTTTTGATTATTGATAAAATGGCGGTTGGCCAATCAACTGAACCCCCCCCCCCCCCATATGGTGTCGACACCAAAACCTTGAAGTAAAAAAAACTTGATCACATGCAGTTTGCCTTGTAATCTGAAACTTTAAGACCTACCCTCATGTGTTGGTTGGATATGTATTAGCAGAAATTAACATTACGATCAGTAATAACTGTAAGTTAGGTAAGTGCGAACCTGAGGCCGTATTGTCTAACGCGCTGAACGTTCGCAATCGCATTCACCATTTCTCTCTAACCTCGTCTTACGCCGTGTGAGAGAAAGAAGTGTTGAAAACGATTGTGATTCCAAGCAGGCAATAAGGCTTCTGGACTTGCTCTTTAGTTTTTCTTGCAAGATTAAATTTGCAAGCTTCCTGGAAGCAGTTCAATGAGGGCTATCGCGTATGAATTCGCCGCTAGAGGCGCTAGGGTAGCGTGTGGTCTCCGAAATGTCAAATCTCATAGTTTTTGGGTGAGCTACGCGGGTTTATTTAATATTAGAATAATTTTGTGAATATTTTGCAATATCTGAAATTAATTATGGCAAATATGCGTTCCGGGGCAATGAATGTCTGTGTTTCGAGACAGTTTTGTCTTTCGGAAACTTTTGTCCTCCCTTTTTTTCTGATCAAAACGGGACTAAGCAACACTGTGGTTGCTGGATATTTTTATGGTACGGTTTTAAGGTGTATTAAATATGATTTTAATCTAAACTTTGTTTTAACGCCCGTAATAACAGACTCTGAAAGCCACACTTAAAAACCTCACGCAACAGTGCGCCATCTAGCGAGACAGAAAACGATAGCCCACATTGTGTGTTACGTTCCCAATCTGCACTGAGCTCGCGTGGAAACTACAGCCCGAGCTTAGCGACCGGCCCCTCTTCCCCACTGGGCACCCGCCCAGGGCCCCGCGATGGATTGGGGCCCCTTAGTCTCCACTCCATTACCAAACAATAACCGATAACTAAATAGTTCTTTATTATGGCCATAGGGGCTCGTAAAGTGCCCAGGGCCTGTAATAGATTAAAGACGGCCCTGCTTAGCTAGCTTTCAAAGGCACCTGTGTCCAGCATTGGCCGGATAGAGGCTGGAATCACAACTTGCCTTGCTTTCACAATACAACTAATCTGATTCTAAAGATGGTCGCGATATTAGAGCGGTGGAGGTGCCTAAAAATATGTAATAAATAGTCCTATGGTCAACGATGTCCTGACATTTTTGAGTACCGTCACAGCTTCTATATATTTGACCGCAACTAACCCATACATATCCAACCAAGACATTCATTTCAAAGTGTATCTAAATTAAGCCACAAGATCTTATTTGTAACCTATCGCATTAGGAACTTAACAATTAAACGGCCCGCATATTTAAATAAGACATTATAGCTGAGCTACTCACTGGACTGCATCAAATTTTAGTAAATTCACTGGCCAATTGCTCCTGTGGCTAAATTTGGTCACATTTCAACGTGATCTGTTGAATTCTGTTGATATAGACACCTGATTATAGAAACTTGTTTCTATGGTGAACAACTTAGAACGCACTAGTTGGCCTTTTCAACGTCAAGTGATGACCTTTAGGGTGCCTTTCCATCAGAGATGTGCTTTATTATGCTAAGCTATGTTCGTACGAGGAAGATGCGCAGGTCGAGCTAAGCGCTATGCTCTGCACATAGCTACATCACTCGCAACCATCCATAGCACGCATCTTTTCACATAAAAAACACAGCGTAGTTGAAGCAGTTTCCACCAGTGCTTTGCTTTGTGAACCAATGAATATGATTGGTGGATATCAAACGCATCCATGTAGTAATGAATAAAGGACGTATTTGATTTGATTATTTTAATTAGGAATGCGTTTCTTTTTGAGTGTTTATTGAATTATATTTTATCTCGCCAACTAAGGTGTTTCATTAGAGTAAAACTCTACATCCATAGCAAAGTAGCGTAACACATTTCTGGTGGAAAGGCACCCTTATACTGCTAAGTATATACCTTCAGAAGTTAAAGTTTGGATGTCATCTATTGTTGATGTTGAAAAGGTCAAAATGTTCCCGTTTCTAACTTATAAGTTACCTGCAGGTAACCATGCAGTCATAATAACAGCATACTCCTAAATACACAACCATATTGCTCTTGATACATGAAAATAATCATTATAGGTCCTAAAACTGGTCGTTCAGTTGGCTGAGGGAAGCAAGTGATGATGCATTATCGGCGCTAATCTCCATTGCTAGAAAAGCATCTGGTAATTATACAGTGTTTTCCTTGGTCTCCGTTAACTCCCACAGATGGCTCAGGTATTACCTGGTAATCAACTGTTTGGTGAAATGGCAAAATACATTGTGGCTTAAGGGCTGTAAAAAAGAAATTACGAACGAGAGTCTATTAGAAGCCCGAAGTCGAAGACTGAGGACTTTAATGAGTCGATGTTCGTAATTCTAGTACCGCCCGTGCGACATACAATGTTTTTCATCACATTTGCGAGTAATGAGAGTGGCCAAGGTGATCAAAAATATCGAACAATGGACTCTAACACCTTATTAATAGAGTGCATGTGCCTATATTTTTGACCACCTTGGCCGCTCCAAAATAAATGGAGACTGTACTATAAGAAAATGTGCAATATATATTTGAATGTTACCATCTACTTCCCCGCTAACTGAACCACCAAGAATTGTATACATTGATTGTTCTACATTATGATCATTAACTATCAGTTACGTATTCTATCGGTTTGATAATTATCATTTGGGATGAACCTTTCACGTAATAATTAGAAAAACAGATAGTTTTGTATATTGTCGTCATAAAAATTATTTTTGATTATTTTAACATTGATCAAGAACATACTCAATTGACTTACTATCGCTTGTAAAGTGAGCTTTATTGCGTTTGATTTTGATATGATTTTTATACAATACTATTTAGTAATAATACCACAATTGGTAAGTATAAAATGTCAGACAATCAAGGAACCAATGCTTGCTCAGTTCATCCCAAAAAATATATCACTCCACTCCATATTGGCAAAAAAACTGCAAAATGTCAATCACAACATGAAACGCTGAACACATTTTAATTTGCAGAAGAAAAAAAAAACCAGCTCAATCTGTTTTAACAGAAAATGCGACTGTAATATGTACGGAAGCTTGAAACTTCATTGTAGCTTGTCACAGGCTATTTATAAAATATTTGAAAATTATATCACTGGAGTAGAGTGTTTAAGTGTTTTAAGTACAAAAAAAACAGAAATCAGAATGTATAATGATAATAATTATGAAGGCAAACAATCCTTGCCAGTCATTGATAATAAAATTTTTCAGCAATGGACACTATTCCATAGTTCGAACTGGTGTATTTATACGCCTAAATGGCCGGCTGGGGTGCTAACGCTGCAGAGCACCGTCTCATACCAACCCATGAAGTAAGACAGTAATGGGTGCTGTTAGCGCGGCGGTACACACCCCTCTTTAACCTAACGATCCTATCTTAAATTTACAAATTGCCAAGTGTCTACTCTAACCATTAAAAGGTGGCAAGTGTCTTTTGGCTTTTATCTGAAAGATTGTGATGTCTACCTGGTTTGTCATGCAATAAAAACCCTTGAACTCCCCTTTAGATTCAGAATCTGTCTGCCAAAATATGAGGTAGTCATGTTATGTATAACTATTTTTGTGCATCAAAGGACACAGCACCAAATCAATATATTACAAGTTTACCACATGCAGATTGTAGATCATTTATTAACCTTCCAATAGGGCAAATTATCCTTGATATGGGAGGAAAACAATTAACTTTATAATTGAAGCTAAGGTAAACAAAAACTGAGAATAATACCTATTCAAAGAATAATGGTTTATTTTTCATATCCCAAGCTCAAGTTATTGATGATTTAGAAATATTATGAATTGTGTCGGTGGGAATAAAAATTTAGATAGATATTATCCTATATTTACATAAGGAATCAATGTTCATGGACTGGTTGTAAAATCTACAATCTTTTGATTATTGCTTTTGGCGGCAGACAGCAGTGCTCTAATGACTGGAACTTGCTTTATACAGTTTTTGCACCTAACTAGTGATTGAGCCTGACCTAACAATGATACATGAGTATTGACAATGAGAAGCATTATCATAATCCAGCACTTATTGCTTACACTAAATGTACTTCCTCTAGATTAGTCGGCGCTAGCCTGGCCGGAGCTGCCTCCCGTCCCGGCACCCACAGTCCTGTCACTAATCTCAAGCAGCCAGGACAGAATATTTACAATTTGTTTGATTATTGATTAAAGCGGAACAATGAATTACACTATTAAGCGTCATTCAATCTAACAAAACTGCCACTCCAAAGGTGCTCAGCGTCCGCTTTTCATTTCACTTAACTTTAAGGCCAGCTAGTGTCTCTGAGGGAACCACTCTGTTCCTGCACTGTGATGTCTCGAAATAAATAAGTCCGCTTACACACTAAGAGTCCGGAAGAGTTCACAACCGATTGCGACGGTTCCTTATAGCCCTAAGGCGCGCTCGGCGCGACCTCGCGGATTATATATCTCCGTTCTGACTGATCCCGATCCTCTTAATGAACTCCTCCTGGAGCATGACGGTCTTGATCATGTTGGGATGCGCGGCGTAGGCCAGCGAGGGCTCCGGCGCTGTGCTGTACGACGCCGGGTCCAGGAGCACGCCCTGGCCGTTGCTGAGTGTGCCTGCCTCCATCGAGTTCCAGTATGTCTCTGTCGGCGAGCTGCTATTGACGCCCGGCGGAGGCGCGGCCGGCGCCCCTGTGTATCGGAAGTACGGATTCTTCAAATCCAATGTATTAGACGATGTGATATTTGTGCCTTCTAGGTTAATCTCCATGGTCACATCGTAGCTCTGACGCTTATTGGCGAGCAACAGTACGCGCCCAGTTAGAGCTTGGCCTTGCTTTGCAAATATAGGGGTTTCTAATAGACAACGCACCTGGTACCAATGTGTGAGGGGCTCTGTTGGTGCTGTTGACAGCCAGATGTGCTGTGTGCTCCCTGCAAATAACACATCAAACCAGAAGGCCAGTCCGTGACACGTTCCAGACTGTGTCAATTCAAATCTGAATGGGACCTCAATGCGGTGCAAATCTGTTTCATTGGCATTGAGGAAATCCACCACATGCCTCACAGACCTGGACATGCAGATGCGAACATCAAAAGTGTCAACAATGGGCTGTCTGAAGTACTCCTTCATGGCAGCAGTGCGCAGGGCGCTGAGATCTACTCCGTGGAAGCATGCCTGGTACCAGAAATTGGCTTTATTATACTGTTCCATAAAGAGAGCATCATCGGTAAACGGAGCTATGTGCAAGTCACCTCTGGTGGGGTACATGTTACCGTTCGGCTTCAGCCACTTCTTGGCGTGCAGATAAGTTTCTAACATGCGTTCATTGTACAACATGTAGCCCATTGGCTCAGAGATGATCACGTCAACAGTCTCAGGGAGCTCGATCTCTTCTATTTTGCCGGCGACAACCGTGATGCGATCATGGAGCCCGTTGGCGCGGACTAACCCTTGCGCGTGGTGCGCCATGTTACTGGCTTCAACGGCATACACCTTCCGCGCGCCCGCCTGAGCCGCGAAAAATGACAAGATACCCGACCCCGCACCAACGTCTAACACTACTTTGTTCTTGAAATCGTTGATATTAGACAGTATGGCGCGCTGGTACGTACTCGTCCGCACGTAATCCTGCATCATGTTTTGCTGCTGGCTCAGGTAGCCGTAGAACTGGAAGTACTGCAGCGCGGACGAGTCCTCCGTGCGGACCGTGAACACGGAGGACGAGCGGCCCGCCTTCACCTTGCTGACGAGCAGGTGGAAGTTCTGACAGTCCGCGTCCGACGCGAACTTGAAGAACAATGTCTCATTGTCTATCGTGAAGATGTAGGACTGACCGGCGACCCGCGAACACTCGCTCTGGCTGTGCACCGGGAACTCTAGCACTTCCTGCGCCAGCACCGGATCCGATCGTATCACTTTAACACTCAACCCTTGAGGATCGTAATCCACGTTTACGTTTGTCGGGAAATTGAAACGCGGCGTCAGGGCGCCGTCATTGTTGACGGCTGAGACCGTCACGGCGCGAAACGTGTTCGCCATTTTATCACAGGTAGTAAACAGACGGCTAGTGTTCAGTTTATTGATAATAAGCGTACGGGCAAACAAAGAAAAATGCCCGTGGTGTGAATTTCGGGAGGCCGGTGCAAAATCGATCACTCACAAACTTCCTCCCTCCTACGGATTGTCTATGGTACAGCGGCGGCAGGCAGCGTGCACACGTTTTTTTTAAGTATGTGGCGAAGCAGAGAAACTTTGCTAAACAGCCAAACGTAATTCACATTTTGAATCTTGTTCAGTGATAGTCCTTGATAGTGAGAAATCAATTATTTCCTCCATGCAATGTAACTTTGAAAATAACAATTCTAAATGATTATTTCGTAAAACCTTTACCATAGACATTTAAAGCCAGGCTCACATGGACAACAAAATTAGAATTGGTAAATACCGGTTTTGCTACACTCTAAAACATGTCAAAAGAAACGTCATGGATACGTCAATTTCACGTTGTAATTTGTTGAGGTTATAACACAGACTACTAAGAGATACTGGTTATAACACAGTCGTCGCAGGCGAAGATTTTATTTAAACGATGAGTAAAAAGTTAAAAGACTTGAAATGGCAGTCTGTAGCCTTGGACGGCTTTCCAGCATCCATGGGAGACAAGTTACAGGGGTTTGTAGCTCTAGAAGAGTGTACAAGCTACAGCTTAGATAAAGATAAATCACGCACTAAAAAGGTATGTTATTACAGCTTCATTTTGTACCTGATAACTTCAACTTAAAAAGAAATCCTTAATCGTACAGTAAAAGTATGTACAACTTAGCTGAAACTTGTTCTTTTCTTTGTAGATAATAAAGAATTATACATTTTAACATTCACTACTCTGCATTCATTAAACTCATCAAAAGACATTCAAACGTCAGTAAAAACGTCTCTCAAACCAATAATAATCAATACCACACTTCACATTGCAGAAAAAGCAACAAAAGAAGCGAAAAAACAGCAAATCTGTTGAAGAATCAATTGAAAAACAAATACCAAATAAAAAGACTAAACTCAGCAATGGATTTGTGGTGGAAACGTGTGATACCACCACGCCGTCACTTACTAGCGAAGAATGCAGTAAAACTGTCAAAATGGACAGCAAAAAGCCTAAAAAACAGCCTAAAACTATAAGGAAACTGGGTCAAAATGTAAATGAAGTAACATCAGAATTGACACCGGAAGATATGTTGTCTTGGGCTGAGTTTAAGTTACCAGACGAGATAATGAGAGCCTTAACGGAGCTGGGCTTCAAGCAACCCACTAAGATACAGCAGCTGACACTCCCTGCTGCTATACATGGTAAGATTAATTAACATAATTAAATTATCTTGAAAATTTCCGACCATTTATTTACCATGAATTTTTAGCTGAAGGAAAACATTGTTGGGCAAAAATTCCACCTAGTTCAATCAATCACTTAAGAGATTTAATAAATATTTATTTTGCAGGTCGCCGAGACATCCTGGGTGCAGCTGAAACGGGTAGCGGAAAAACATTGGCATTTGGCCTTCCAATCCTTACTGGCATCATGAAGCTAAAGGAAAAAGCACTTGCTAAGGGTCTAGATGTCTACGACATACCTTATAAAAAGAGCTCCGGTAAGAAACAAGAACCCCCAAAGAATGTGAAAGAAGTTAGAAGGAAACGAAAGAGACCAGTTAAAAAAGAAGTAAAGGAGTCTTCAGAAGACGGTTACAGTAGTGGTGAAGATGATAATGGTGATGAAGAAAACAAAAATGGTGATGATTCAAATGAACAGTTCATAGAAGAAATAGAAATCCCTTTAAGGAAAAAAGAGTTGTCAACAGATGAGGGGAATGACAGTGACAATAGTGCAGATTATGTACATTTATCTGACATATTTAATGGTGATGATGATGAGAAGTCATCAACAGATGACGAAGTTCAAGAGAAACTAGTAGGTGAAGATAATGGGGATGATGTTGAAAGTATAGAAACAGAGAGCCAAGATGAAGTTGATGAGGATAATCAAGGTACAGTAATGAGAATAACTTACCATTAAGAATAATTACGACTATTGACTAGAAGTTAGTTAAAAGAAAGGAAATGAAAATGAAATGATATATTTATTCCAGAAGTTAGTCCATAAAAACAATCGATAACAATTAATTAGAAGTCAAATAAAATTAAAATTAAATTATGAATAAAATGAAAAAGATTGAATGCATGAAATGCATTAGAAATCAATTTAAACCTTATCTATGGCAATAAAAATGAATGTATGCATTTTTACCAAGCAATCCCTTTTATTAGGGTTTTTAGTATTACGTAATTTTACATCATGATGTCTAGACACTGACTGGTTTAGGAAAAAAAGAGTTTAGACATAGGTACATTTATGTTGACACAGGGTGACACTTTTTCCCGGCCCGATAATACCGACATGGAAATACCGACCCTGTTTTTCGTGTACACGCCCATAGAAGCTCATGTCAGTTTCTATGGGCGTGTACACTAAAAACAGGGTTGGTATTTCCATGTCGGTATTATCCGGCCTGGGGAAGAGTGTCACTGATGACACATAAGGTCTGGACTCATCATGGGTGTGGCATCATCTGTCTGTATACAGCTTTATGGCTTAAATAACTTGAAAGCTTTCCCCAGGTGTTGGTTGTGTGAAAGTGATAGACGACATCGAGATGCCAGGCAGCGAGGTGGTGCGGACGGGGTCTCCGCTGTACGCGCTGGTCCTGACCCCCACAAGAGAACTGGCCATGCAGATCAGCCAGCATTTGAAGGCTGTGGCCAAGTATACAGGTATGTACATTAATATTACCTATTCTGGCTGAGACTATTATTCTGACTCTAACACTTTGAAATGAGTGAGACCATTATTGACATCATTTATCTATCTAATACCATTAAACGAGCAATTATTATAGCTTGGTATTATTTCTGGGAAAACGCTGGTTACAGTGTTTTAGCCCGAGCAGAGCTCGGTCGCCCAGGTACTTCTCTTTAGATGAAACTATCATTCTGTCACTATCTCTTTGGATTACATCACTATTCTTATGTTAACACTTTGAGTTCAGTGAGACCATTTTTCTGACGGATGCTAACACTTTCGAATTGAGTGAGATTATTATTCTGACATTAACTTTTTGGGTGAGGCCAATTTTCTGACATTATATGTTTGAGTGATACCACATTTCTGACACTAGTTCTGAGCGAGACCATTATTATTACACTAACTCTTTGGGCGGGACCATTATTCTGACACTAACTCTTTGTGCGAGACCATTAATCTGAAGCTAATTCTTTGAGCGAAACCATTGTTCTGACACTAACTCTTTGGGTGAGGTCATTATTCTGACACTAACTCTTTGTGCGAGACTATTATTCTGATGCGAATTCTTGGAGCGAAACCATTATTCTGACACTAACTCTTTGGCGAGACTATTATTCTGATACTAACTCTTTGGGTGAGACTATTATTCTGATACTAACTCTTTGGGTGAGACTATTATTCTGATACTAACTCTTTGGGTGAGACTATTATTCTGATACTAACTCTTTGGGTGAGACTATTATTCTGATACTAACTCTTTGGGTGAGACTATTATTCTGACGCTAACTCTTTGGGCGAGACCATTATTCTATCTCTTTGGGTGAGACTATTATTCTGACGCTAACTCTTTGGGTGAGACTATTATTCTGACACTAACTTTTTGAGCGAGACCATTATTCTGACGCCATATATATGACGAAAAAATATAAATAAAAAAATAAACTCTTAGGTATCCGGATAGCGCTAGTGGTGGGCGGCATGGCGGTAGTGAAACAAGAACGCGAGCTGCGGCGCGGCCCGGAGCTGGTGGTGGCCACGCCGGGCCGCCTGTGGGAACTGGTGGCCCAGGGGACGCCGCATTTGCAGCAGCTGCCCACTGTCAAGTGAGGGGGTTGTAATACACTCTGGCCAGCGAAAGCTGTCCACGCGAAAACGCGGCAAAGTAAAAAAAAAAGAGGCTGACAACACTTGCTGTACACTGATTAAACGATGTTGATACTTAGACATTATTTAAATTTGCCAGATGTTAAAAAAAGTTGATGATGCACTTTAGGAAGTCCTTGGTAAATTCTATGACCTTTGTCAGTGCTCATTTACGTACAGTCAAGGGCAAAAATATCGACACGGCCAAAGTTGCAAAAATATGTATACACAGCCTTAATGTTACGTGCATAAAGTCGTGTATACTTACATATTTTTCTAACTTTGGCCGTGTCGATATCTTTGCCCTTGACTGTACAGTCCAGACGCATCAATTTTTGGACGATTTTGACCAGATTGGCATTAAATAATATCTTCTGACATTTTAATTCTATTAATCTTAAAACATTTTGCATTTTGAGGATGGTTAAATGAAACAAAAAATAATTTATTTATTTCTTATAGCAGAAGTATCAAAATTATCTAAGCCGGGCTAGAATGACAATATGTCAATTTTGACAGTCTCAAAAATGTTACCAGATTAAAGTTTCGTAAAAAATGCGTGGTCAGCTTTCGCTGCGAGTCTAGTAATAGCTTCAAACTCAAACTCAAAATCATTAATTTGTTTGTTTGTTTGTTCGGCGAATCGAGAACTAATGACTCCGAGACTTCACCATGGTAACAAGCTGCACTAAAAAGTTGATTGACTTAGGTATTGTTTTGACATAAACTTAATCGGGTTGACACTATTTACCGGCCCGGATAATACCGACCCTGTTGTTCGTGACGCCCATAGAAACTGACTGACCGGGTCGGTTATTTCCATATCGGTATTATCCAGGCCGGTAAATACAGGGAGTCTCTACCCATGGGACTCTAAATCCAGGGTTCGATTTTACTCGCATAACCTACCGCATAACTGAGTTATTTTTGTTCTGCTACTTTTTAAAAATATCATCATCCCAGCCTATATACGACCCACTGCTGGGCACAGGCCTCCTCTCAGAACAAGAGGGCTTGGGCCATAGTTCCCACGCGGGCCCAGTGCGGATTGGGAACTTCACACGCACCATTGAATTGCTTCGCAGGTTTGTGCAGGTTTCCTCACGATGTTTTCCTTCACCGCAAAGCTCGTGGTAAATTTCAAATGTAATTCCGCACATGAATTTCGAAAAACTCAGAGGTGCGAGCCGGGGTTCGAACCCACGACTCTGTTTGAGAGGCGATAGGTCAAACCACTAGGCCACCACGGCTTTTACAAATATGACCACTGTTAGTTTAATTTTTTTTTTCATACAAATTAAATGTAATTTTCAATGTATGCGATACAATACTAAATTAACGGCACATTGATAAATGTTTATCTTAGAGATGTCAAATAAATGACAAAAATTATTTCAAGGCCCCCGTACCAAGAGACAGCTAACACCGCCATGTCTGATACACTGATTTAACGATTAAACTGTGAGGTTTAATCATGTTTCGGCGAATAACGTTTGGCAACCTGTTTCATTTCGCAACTTTTCATTTCCCAACTGTTTAATATTTCTGAAAATGTAAATATTTCAGGATTTTTATAAAACTAACCTAACCTTACCTAAAGGGTTCTACACGATGGCCCTGAAATAAATCCTGAAATATTTACAGTTTTAGAGTTTGCGAAATGAAACAGGTTGCCAAACGTTACGTTGCGAAAAGGCAGTACTCGATATATGACGAAGGGTGAAGGGTGAAGGGGAAGGGGATATGAGGAAGGGTGAAGCAATACCATGCCCTCGGTACCGCTCTGCTTTCAGAGCATGACATGAGTGCGTGTGAGCTAACTTTGGGGGCGGCAGACGTGAACTTGCCTTCGAAATCCAAAAGCTTAATGGTTACTTGACCTGAAATGTATATTTCAGAACTAAATTATTGTTATTATTATTTTAAAATTTATGACGGTGGAAGCATTCTACACTTCCACTGAACGTAGATATAGTTTAGATATAGTTAGTGTTTAGTATTGTAACTAAGGGACCCCATACATCCCTGTATTTCTTTTATTATTATTTTTTGTATTTTTTTTTCTTTAATTGTATAATGTAGTTTTTAAGTATTTTATTTGTAATTATATTTTTATGAAAAAATGACTTTCTGCCAAGTTTCTTGCGGCGCATTCTTCTTGGCAATGATGGTCTTTCCGAAAGCGCTGGTATTTAAAAAAATGACGTGTAAAAGTGCCCGTTGCGGTCTATTTACTGAATAAATCATTTGATTTTGAATTTGAATGATCTAAATTTATATTTCTTGAAATTGTTACAAAACAAAAGTAGCTTAGTTTTGTGAGTACAATTGTACCTTGAATTCAAAGCCCCATGGTCGAGAGACACGCTGTAGTATCACCCATAAAGTTGTTTTGCCTAGATTCCTGGCCATAGACGAGACGGACCGCATGATCGAGCGCGGACACTTCGAAGAACTGAACCCGTTGCTGGAGCGCCTGAACTCGTCGCCGGAGCAGCGGGACGCGCGACAGAACTTCGTGTTCTCCGCCACCCTCACTCTCGTGCACGACCTGCCTTCGCACATGAAAGGGAAGAAGGCAAGTTACTTTACTGAATTGAAGTTTCTATACTAATATACAAGCGTGACACAAAACAATTATGAAATAAGGCTGGCGCTGCCAAGAGCGCAGTCAGCGGTATCGGCAATTTTTGAAAAAATATTAGTTTTTCTTTTACAAATATACAATTTTACCCGCAACTGTGATGAAAAACATTGTATGTCGCACGGGCAGTAGGTACTTGAATTACGAACATCGACTCATTAAAGCCCTCAGTCTTCGACTTCGGGCTTCTAATAGACTCTCGTTCGTAATTCCTTGTTTACCGCCCTTAAGACACAATGTACTATTACAAAGTAATGTGTTGCAGGTGACGAAACACGGCAAGATAATAAACCGTAAGGTGGAGAAGATGACGCCCGCGCGGAAGGTCAAGCGGCTGGTCGCGCTGCTCGGCATGACCGAGCCCAAGGTCGTTGACATCACCGCTGACAACTTGGGTGAGACACTCTGACCCTCTCGTTCTGAGCCTCCTCTCAGTGCCCAGAAATGGGGCGTAGTCTAGTATAGACGGAACCCTTTTCCTGACACTAACTCCATGAGCGGCCCTTATTCAGACTGCTTTGGTGATTTAGCCGAATATTCGGTAAACCTGCCGAATATGCCGAATACCGAATATAAAACGAATATGCGGCCCATCCCTACTTAATACCAATGTGTACCCCCCAGGCACGGCCCAGACGCTGACCGAGTGCAAGATAGCGTGCGCGTTCGAGCACAAAGACGCGTATCTGTACTACGTGCTGCGGACACACCCCGGACGGACCATCGTCTTCTGCAACGCCATCGGATGCGTCAAGCGGTGAGTTAACAGCGTGTATAGCTGCTGAGCTGGCAACGTTGCATTTTTGTTAGTTTTCCTCGATTACTCCATAAAAATTGAATGAAAATTAAAAATGTTTTCTGATAGAACACTTTTTAATATTTAAGTTAATGTGTCTACTTCAATAGTTATTCGTGATAGACTTTTATATTCCTTAAAAACGAATTAATGTTTATGACCGGTTTTTAAAGAAAATAAAAGTCTATAACGAATAATTATTGGAGTAGACACATTAACTTATATATTAAGAAGTGTTCTATCAGACAACATTATTAATTTTCATTCAATTTTTATGGAATAATCAAGAAAAACTAACAAAAATGCAACGTTGCCAGCTCAGCAGGTATACACGCTCTAACGCTCTTTATTTATTTTCTCAAAAATGTCCGTAAAAGTTGACATTATTCTTTACATATCAAAAGGTGAAGTGCATAGTTTATGGTCAGCGAAAAATTAAAAAGTTAAAAAGATTGCAGGCGCGCTAGCTCGACAATAATGAATTAGCGCGCCTGCAATCAGTCACTTTTTTTTAAAGTTAAAAAGGCCATGGAAATGTTGGCACAAGTCGTATACAGCCAAGTCTAATGGCCGGTATCAGATATTTTGTTGGAACTCCGGACTCTATTGGGTCTGAAATAGCTTGTGGTGTTTTCGGTGGAAAAATACACCTGCAGTTTATTTTTAATGTAAAAAGGCGGGAAAGCATAAGAAAAATATTGGAATAAAATTAAATTATATAATATATTTTGAGAAAAAGTTTATTCTATTTCAGAATTATTCACCATTTTTGAGAAAAGCTTTATATTAGTCTCGGCTGGAATAGCAATTGCTGGCTTCGTATTAGTTGAATGGACTCGCAAGCTCGTCCGTTTAATACTCATACTCAGCCAGCAATTGCCTACTTCCAGGCCACGACAATAATCTACTATAACACGACTACAGTGCGCTCCTAACAAAGAACACGGGACGGCTATACTGCGCTTTGACTTTGTTTGAACAAATGGCATTTTTATGGATACCTATCAATATACTATACAAAAAGCGTGTATGCAAATCTATTAGAAAGCCTGAAATTCAGTGCAAAAACGCCATTTCGCGAATCATCATTTCGCGATGACTGCGTTCTTCGTTAGAATACTATTTTTAACCCCCGACGCAAAAAGTGGGGTATTATAAGTTTGACCGTTATGTGTCTGTCTGTGGCACCGTAGCTCTTAAATGGGTGGACCGATTTGAATGCGGTTTATTATTCGAAATCAGGTTTTCTAGCGACGGTTCTTAGACATGTTTCATCAAAATCGGTGTAGCCGTTTTTGAGATATTGAACTTTGAAGTGACAAAGTCGGGGGTTTTCCAACTTTGTGTTAACCAAAAGGTTACGTTATACACACACAAACATCACGCCTGTATTCCCAAATGGGGTAGGCAGAGGCAGAGCACACGAAACGTTACCGCTTCGGAGCCACTTTTAGCAATTTTAGGTTTAAAGTTTGACAAAAACGGTACAATAGTGACAGGTTGCTAGCCTGTCGCCTACGGTATACCTTAACCTACCCTACCCTAACCTACCCTACCCTACCCTACGTTTACCTTATGGGGTTATTACTAGTTTTATTTGGGGGATTGCAAACAAGTTAGCCTCCATGTTACACTGCTTACTTATACGAGCAAGTGTGATGAAACAGTTATTTACTGCAGGCTGGCGCAGCTGTTCTCTCTGTTGAAGTGCAACCCGCTGCCTCTACACGCCGGCATGCCTCAACGACAGCGGCTCAAGAACTTAGAAAGGTAATTGGAATTGCTCTCAATTTTTTTTATATCCTATTTATAAGTTACCGGAATTATAGCTAACCTTATTGCTGTTTTTTAGTATTGAATATAGCTTGAAGGGGTTGGTAGGCCATGCCTGATGGCGCCTGTATCTACATATATATCCTGTATAACGAGGAAGCTGTCGGCAGGTTCCGCGACGACCCCCTCGGCGTGCTGGTGGCGACGGACGTGGCGGCGCGCGGGCTGGACATCCCTCACGTCCACCACGTCATACACTACCAGGTGCCCAGGACCGCTGAGGTAACCATCGTTTTGTTGCAACACTAACTGCCGGCATGTGACACATGGTATATGGCATAAAAATAAAAATACAAATACACAGAGAGGAGAACAAAGGCGAGCTTATCCCTAAAAGGGATCTCTTCCAGCTAACCTAGTTAAGAGAAGACAATTGTAAATTGACAATTGGAAGATTGCTGGTGATGTCTTCAAACCAAAAGGTAAACACGTCCATTGATAATGTCCTTCCTGCGTTACAAAGGCAGTTTTCTCTTCTTATCTTCAATTCTTAGTGGGATTGACCCAGAAGGCTGAATTAATGTCCAATGTTGTGAATATGTTGAATTTCTTGTCTTAATCACCAGGTCTTCAATCATGGAAATGGTTGTGCTTGAGGTACCACTATTTTATTTAGATCTCTAAAATCTATACATATCTTGATTTTCTGTTGTCCTCTTTTTTTTGAAGCTAAAGTTACCGGTGCCGCAAAAAGGACTATAAGATTCTTCTATAAGTTTTTTATCAAGTAACTTTGCTATTTGTTCTTCAATTTCCTTTTTGTCTTCAACTGAACATCTATATGGCCTTTTAACTGCAGTACTTGTCCATAAGTAGATCAATACGTGCTTCATATTCTCTGACAGTGCATGTCATATTTGTCCTTTGCAAATATTGATTTGTAATCATCAATTCAGATTGTAGATTTCTAACTTTTGTTCAGTATTTAAATTACTCATAGTTATGCTTGAAATCTTCTTCTTTTATATGTTCATTAAATTAATTGAACATGTGTTTTTGCTTCACTTTCCTTTTCCTTAGAAGTGTTGTTTTTATCATTTTTCTTGTACAGTAAGATCTTTTGTGTTTTCTTTTTTTATTCTTCTTCTTTTTTTGAATGATTTCCAAAATTTTCGTCTTGAACCAGTTTAAACTGTTTTATAATATCCAGTCCAATCAGAAAATCGTACTTGAATTCTTCTCCGTCAATTATATAACATCAGCTTTTTTCTTCGATATCAAACATTTTTATTGTAATAGTTTGTCAAACCTTTTGTCTTTAACACCATTAATTGTGATTAAGTATCATTTTTGAATCTCCGTATCCTTCTTCCTTCAGTCTTAATAATTTTGAATTAATTTATAGAAACGTTAGAGCCCGAATCATATATACCAAATATTTCTAGTTTTCCATTTAATAATAGTTTGACTTTAATTAATGGTGTTATTATTCGTTTTTTTTATCGTTATTTATTGAGTTCGACATCAATCACTGAATTATTTACGGCTTTACTATTTATTCTCTTATGGTTATATTCTTCTGTCTGTTTGAACCAACACTTGTCTTCGGATGGAACCTAACGCCTTTATTTAAATTTTCACAAATCGTACATGGTTTTATTTTATCAGACTTTACTTTATAATCATAGGCAGTTCTTTTATTCTTGCTGAAATACTTTCTGTTTACTACATATTCATGTTTTCCAATTTCATTGTAAAGGCTTGCAGTTGACTTCACTGTTTCTTTATCAATTTTATCCATTATATAATCTGGCAATCCCATTACAATAAGATTTATCATTGTTTGGGTGTCAATTTGCTTATTAACCTCTAATAGCAGTCTTTCTTTTTTTGTCGCATATAGAGGATAAGCAGACAATGAAAATTACGTGCGGTAAAGAGAAAAAAAACAGAAATACTCAAAAGAGAGAAAATAAATACAAAATTATTTACAAAACGAAAAGAACATATAACAATTTGATTACTTGGAGTTAACACTTGACAGATGGGCGTGCCTTCAGTCAATTTTCAACTTTGAGGTCATACAAATAAAATAGTTTTTACATAATCTGTAAACGTGGGTAGCGGTATACTAAAAATGCCTTTATTTGTATGACGTCAAAGTTGAAAATTGACTGAAGGCACGCCCATCTGTCAAGTCATCATCCCAGCCTATATACGTCCCACTGCTGGGCACAGGCCTCCTCTCAGAACAAGAGGGCTTGGGCCATAGTTCCCACGCAGGCCCAGTGCGGATTGGGAACTTCACACGCACCATTGAATTGCTTCGCAGGTTTGTGCAGGTTTCCTAACGATGTTTTCCTTCACCGCATAGCTCGTGGTAAATTTCAAATGTAATTCCGCACATGAATTTCGAAAAACTCAGAGGTGCGAGCCGGGGTTTGAACCCACTACCCTCTGCTTGAGAGGCGATAGGTCAAACCATTAGGCCACCACGGCGATATGGCATACGGCATCTGTCAAGTGTTAACTCGAATTAATTAAACTGTACAAACAATTGAAAAAGCGAACACAATCTCGTCTCAGGTGTCAGTGTCTAGCATGTGGCATGGTTTACCTGGATTGTGTAGATATATTTCATAGATTTGAAACGCTACGGCATTGAGCCAGCTTATCGTAAGAAATATTCTTGTATATTGTTGTACAGGGTGGTACCTGTATACAAGAATTACTTACCTGTATACAAGGACTTTAATTTCTAACCCACGACGGAACCATTTCACAGTAAACGTCATAGTGACATCACATTAATTAACAAGGAAAATCGTAATGACTTTTCCTTTTAAACGGTTTCTTCATGGGCCAGGTATGAAAGTTCTTGACTGTATCCACATTTAGATTTGTAGTGTCCGCAATAACTATAAAACATACAAAGATTTGTTCTTAGGAATCACGTCATCGATTTTAGGTACAAGAAAAAATACATAGATTATAGATTAAAAAAAAAACTTGTACTCAGTTCGGGAATCGAATCTAGTCGTTTTGAAAAATAAAACTTACCAACATTATTTCTATTAAATTTATTGCAGAAACATGAAATACAAGAATTTAATAAAACTTAACTATAAACTAACTACTTAACTTAAAAACTTAATACTACTAAATTCTATTTGGATATCGATTGTGTAGGTCATCCTAGTACTATTATAAATGCGAAAGTTTGTGAGTGAGTGAGTATGTTTGTTACTCCTTAACGCTGAAACGGCTGGACCGATTTGAATGAAATTTGTTATGTAGATAGCTGAACATCTGGAATAAAACATAGGCTACTTTTTATTCCGATATTCCCACGGGATAGGGATAAAATCTCGAAACAACAACCGCTGGGCTCAGACTCATGAAATTTTCAATGAAAACCACGATTTATCTTTGAATCAATATTTTTTTTTTTAGAACTACGTGCACCGCAGCGGGCGCACGGCGCGCGCCAGCCGCGAGGGGCTGACCATCCTGATGATGGAGCCTCTGGAGGCCTATCGCTACGCCAAGCTCTGTCTCACGCTCAACAAGAGTGAGTCCTGCCTTTTTGGCCTCTTTTACAGGTCGATTCACAAGATAGCGAATGCATTGAATGAGTGAATAAATAAAGTAAAATGACTTAATATGTTCTAGTGCATAAAGTGAAATCTTCGTCTAAGACCGAGGTGTCAACAGCCAGAAACGAAAAAGTTTCTACATATCAATCAAATCAATGAAAATAAATCAATGAAACTAAAAAATATATAGTTTTATCATACTGCATTAAAAATAAAAAGTAAATAGAAAGAGTAGACTGCAGATGCTAAAGCTTACAACTTTAAAGGAACGCAGACAGCGTGGCGATTTAATAGAGACCTACAAAATCCTTACCGGGTATTACGACCTGCAGGAGTTCCATGACTTGTTTAATCTTAGTAACAACACACGTCTGCGCGGCCACCAATTTAAGCTATCTACTGAACGATCGCACAACAACCCTCGTAAACATTTCTTGTGTAACAGAGTGATCAAGACATGGAACAAACTACCAGAACATGTAGTCTCAGCACTGAATGTGAACCAATTTAAGAACCGGCTCGACCAACACATTAACAATACAAAGAATACTTAACCAAGGAACAGCTAGATACAGGCACCTATCAGTTGCTTGCAACTGCCTGCCTGATAATTTATATAATAATAATAATAATAAAGTGAATAATTGTTTCCACTGTTGCCTTTTCATTTCCTCGCAATCGAAGTGAAAAGCAGAGTGTAATACTCGAGTATTAAACCCATTTTCCCCTCGACGTGTCTACTCTGCCTCTCCCTGCCCCCCCTCTCTCTTTTTGAGCCATCAGTAACCTCTATATTCCCCAGAGTCGGAGCTAGCCACGTTCCCGGTGCCCCCCCTGGGGCTGGACTCGATGAAGGGCACCGTGAACTGCGCGCGCGAGCTGGACGCGCTGCTGCTGCGCCGGCGCCGCGCTCAACAAGCTGTGGGCTGGCGGGAGCGCGCCGCCCGAGAGATGGACATGATTGTGGACGATGACGACAGGTTAGTGTCATCAACTTACACTAGGTAATTATTATCCCAGCCTATATACTTCCCACTGCTGGGCACAGGTCTTTACTAAGAAATTCCCTCTTTATATGGAAACAAGAACATGGATTTTTGAGAAATTTCCACAATAAGAATTCTGCGGTTGAGAAAGAGCCGCGGGCGTAGGTAATGTTATTTATAACTGTTCAATTTATTTTCTTCCATCTACTATTTTTTTCGCTGTAGTGAGGTGAAAAATTGCGTGTTTCGCTCAGCTGTAAAATTGTTTAGCATGGCCTTTGAAACCCTCGGCTACGCTCAGGATTTTTATTTGGAACACCTCGCTTCGCTCATGGTCCAATCATCCTAAGATCCTTCGCTTGCTTCGGTTTCAAAACAGCACTCGCGCCAAACAGTAACTTTCCACCCTTGAATAACAAATAAGTATTTCACTTCTCATGCTCGTAAACTTCGAATTTATGCTGGATCTAGGCGAAATAAAATGACTTTTTATGCTCTATTGCATTAAGTCAAATCATCGTTTAGGACCAAGGAAATCAGATGTCAACGGCCACAAACAAAAAGTTTCTATATTTTTTTTATATAAAACTAAAAATCAATCAAAATAAACCAATAAAATTAAAAAATATAATAAATATAGGTACATAGTAAGCGAACGATTGTTACCACTGTACTGTTGCTATTTCATTTCTTCTCAATTGAAGTGAAAAGCAGTCTAAAACTCGAGCATTAAACCCATTTTTCCCTCGACGTGTCTATTCACCCTCGCCGTACTGGCCCGGGTGGCTAGAAGAACGTCTCGGGTAAAACGGCTCGTTTTATGTTCTTGTTGTACAATCCACTATTGTTCCATGGCAGCCCCGCAGCAGCCGTGGACCCCGGTTTGGACAAGGCGGTGAAGCTGAAAAGTAAGCAGCTGGCGGGTCTGCTGGCGCGGCCCGCGCTGCCCCGAGGGTTCTCGCACAAGTTCCCCACCCTCAACGACCCCCAGCCGCTGGGGGGTGTCCACGGGCCCCAGGAGAACGCGCTGCAGGTCCGTTGTTATTTAACAAGATCAAAAAAGTTTATTCTGCAAGGAGGCAAAGGGCTCTTTAACATGTCACTTTTTTAACCCCCGACGCAAAAAGAGGGGTGTTATAAGTTTGACCGCTGTGTGTTTGTATCTGTCTGTCTGTGGCACCGTAGCTCTTAAACGGGTGGACCGATTTGAATGCGGTTTTTTTTATTTGAAAGCAGGTTTTCTGGCGATGGTTCTTAGACATGTTTCATCGAAATCGGGGGTTCCAACTTTTTGTTGATTAGGTTAGGTTATTATAACCACCGCTTTCGGAAAGACCACGATTGACAAGAAAGCGCCGCGAGAAACTTGCCACAAAATCATTTTTTTTTTTCAAAATAAGGCTGCTTTTTCACCAGAGATTTGTGCGAGAATGTGTTTTTCATGAACAGACAGAATCGCTTCATTTACTTATCCTTTACAGCGCAGTTCTAGTGGAAACTTGCAATGTTAGATTATCAGATGGACATGCACCATCAGCCAAATAAGTGGTCTATCAAATTTTAAACAAGTTCTTGTCCAATGAAAATGTCGCTAAAATGGAACTTTCCAGTTGACAGACACGTCTATTGGCATTATTGTTTTGTGACATGCAAACAGTTGCGTAGCGTGGACTAATGTAGACGTGGGCGAAGTCATATCAGCGAGGCCCACTCCGCCCGCGCGCCTAGCTACGCCACTGCATGCAAACGATTATCAACTTTAGAGTGGTAGACCACATATTTGGCTGATGGTACCAATTTTTTTCTTTGGTCAATCAAACTAAAATGACAAGATGGAGCTTGTCAAAGTTCGGGATGGGAGCCGGTGACGTGAGCCATATCTTCATAATTTTTAGGGCTCCGTACCCAAAGGGTGCCAATGGAACCCTGTTACTGAGACTTCACTGTCTGTCTGTCCGTCCGTCTGTCACAGGGCTCTATCTCTTGAGCCGTAACACTTGAAATTTTTACAGATTATGTATTAATATGGCCGCTATAACAACAAAACGAAATGTATGTATGATTTATTTTTCAAAACGACCGGGTTCGATTCCCGAACTGAGTATAAGTTGTTTTTAATGTGTGAATGCAGTTTGTCTTATTACTAGTTCCTAAGAACACATCACCACTGCTAATCCTGCCGGGAAGTAGCAGTGCTTGCACTGTTGTGTTTCGGCGTGGAGAGTAAGACAGCCGGTGAAATTACTGACACTTGAGGTATCCCATCTTAGGCCTCTAGGTTGGCAACGCATCTGCAATCCCCTGGTGTTGCAGGTGTCTATGGGCGGTGGTGATCTCTTACCATCAGGAGACCTTCTTGCTCGTTTGCCATCCAGTTGAATAAAAAAAAAAACATCTTCGTATGTCTTATAGTTTCAGACTTTCCCATACTGACCGATCTAAACGAGCCACCCTGTATATTTTTAGTTCTAGCCAATTTGTTAATGTTTTTGTTATTTGCTAGGTGATGAAGAAGGCGATAGAATCTGGAGAACTGAAGCGTGAGAAAAGGAAAAGCAAGAATGCGCCGTTGTTGAAACTGCAGAAGACTCTGAAGAATAAATAAAATATTTCATTTAAAAATGCTTTTATTTCTAATTCCTGTAATTATTAATGAATTAATACTGAGCAGCAAAAAATCTGGCCCTCAAATGTATGCATATGTTAAGTGCGGCAAATTTTGTGCTGCCGAGTATATTATAATATTAAGTTTCATAACCATGTATCTATCTATAACGAAATCTTAAAAAAAACACTAAAGAACTATTAGTCCATGGGCCAATCAACTATTTTACCGACACTTTGGGCGTCACCTGCGTTACCAAAATTGTCTCTGGCGTTACCAAAAAATCGTACTTCCACCAAGATATTTCACGGTTAAATAGCTTTAACTTACGTAGGATGGCATGTGTTCATGTACACCATCTATTAAATTACAGAAAAAACATGCTTACTCACAAAAATCGGCAATTGTTTGAAAATTGTCGCGGACAGATTAGTGTCGGTAAAAAAGTTGATTGGCCCAAGAAACTCTTCAATTATGCATAGATATGATGATTAGACAAATGATTGTTATCGGTTCAATTATTATGTTAGGTATAATTACGGTTAACCGTTGAGAAACAGGTGAACAGTGTGTACAAAACCCAACTTTTTCCATAAAGAGGTCTCTCCCAGTTACTCTTCGTACGATTGACAGGACAAAAGAAAGAAGAGGAGAGACAACATGAAAAGTTAACAGAGCTTAAATCTAAAATTGACCTAAATACTAAAAATATACATAGGTACAATCAACGTTATTAATAAGTGATCATTTCTGTACCTTGTCGCTCTCAGTCGTTACACAATTTCGTATGGACAAGGTACAAAAGTGATCACTTATTTATGACGTTGACTAGACACAGACACATTGATACTCGCTAAGACATACTGTAATAAATACAATAAAGTAGTAGTTCGCGGACCGGGAGACGAGCAGTCGGTAGGCCTGGCTAAGATCGCGGGATCGCGGTGGATGCGGGAAGCACAAGACCGGTCTGAGTGGAGAGCCTTGGGGGAGGCCTATGTCCAGCAGTGGACGTCTTTCGGCTGACATGATGAATACATATCGAGGGTACTCCTGTTAACTAACCTAACCTATATATCGTTCTACAGGAATATAATACGAGTACCTATTTTGAATAGTTTACGGCTTCTGAAAAAAATCGTTTGTCCATATTATGATACAGTTGGCAAATTAATTATTTGGAAAAACAAAATTTCTGCTGGAAGCTGCAGCGAGAAGCCAGGATCCCACATATCGAGAATAATATTCTACATTCTACAAATATACCTATACTTAGTACGAGCAGCTGGGCTACTCCGAAACTCGAAACTCGAAGTTCGTGTCGTGCGGTCCCTCTGACACTTAAACTGTTTGATACGAGAGCGAGAGGGACCGCACGACACGAACTTCGAGTTTCGAGTTTCGGAGTAGCCCTGCAGCGCTAACTGCGCGCGGCGCGTGCACAGGATTGAACCTGCACCCGCGACGGCTAGCGTAAGCCCTAAGCGACTCTACAGGCCGCAGTGCGGCAATCGACTGCGCCCTCCCGATAACACTTACTTCGTAAACACATTTAGTGCCACCTAGCTGCCAAGCTTTGCACTTATCCTTGATAATCCTCAAGTATCTCGAGCACCAAAACAGCGATGTTAACTGATAACCTGTCATGTTATGTAATGTATTCTATCTATAGCCGTGATAGACACCAATAAAAGTAATATTATGAAGTGTCTAGGTGCTTGTCCACCAGCAGTGCTTTTCCAGCGACGTGGGATGAGATTCAATTTGCGCCGACCCATGTCCACCAAAAATTACCACCATAGATATTTATAATTATCTGCTGCACAAACGATATGCAATACGATATATACAGAAGGCTAAATCGTGGTATCCTGCAGGGCTACTACGAAACTCGAAACTCGAAGTTCCCTCCCGCTCTCGTATAGTATGTGTCAGAGGGACCGCACGACATTTATTAATTTAGTTTTCTAGTACTAACGGTTTCTGAGCTTACCCGCGGACAGACAGACAGATGGACGGACAGACACGGCGAAACTATAAGGGTTCCTAGTTGACGCGGAACCCTAAACACCAATCGATTATCCCATTGAGATTTTGTTGTCAATGTCATAGTACCTATATATTGACATGATTGTGTGGGTAGGTCTTTCAAAGGTTTTAGTGTTTAGTTAAAACTACCCGACTACTGGATAATTTCATAACACTTGCGTTCATTTATGCGGCTGCCCGAAGAGAAAGAGTGCCTTAACAATTTAAGGTACAAGGGTCGCGGAAACATAAGTAGATAGGTACTTAACTTACCTGCTTTCACGTTATCAATGTATATTGTTATCTAAATTATACAATCGTATTAGATAATACCGCATAAAACGTACACTGTTTATTATTCAGTGCTATGGACCGGTACGTGGCTATTGTATTCAGGTAAGTAATTAATATTTAATTATTTAAATACAGGGCTTTGAAACTGGGTTAATCCTCAAGACTGGTTACAGCTACGCTTTGAAAACTGAATCAAAATAGCCGGTTTACATTCGTCCAAGGTTTGCTCTAACTACTTAACCAGTTATTACGTGTACCGGGGGACTACTACGAATTTCGAAAATCGAAGTTCGTACCGTACCGTCTCTCTCACTCTTGTAATATTTACTAATTAGCGTCAGCCAGCGGGACGGCAAGGTAGGTACGAAGTTTGAATTTTGCACTTTGTAGTACAGGCCTAGGCCTGTAAAAAGTCTGGCAAAGATGTAGCTATTTTATTCGCCAATCGCCGCCTCCAGAAAACTCGACCCAATACAACAGGGTTTCTTAAACTTTTTGCAGTCACGGACCGCTTTCATAATTCAAATTTCCTAGTAAATAGGTTTACAGACTGACCCTTTATACATACTCTCAATATCTATAGACCTACTGTGGGACCCCTGACACACAAACTACGGACCCCTAAGGGGTCCTTGGATCCCACTTTAAGAAACCCTGCAATACAAGTACTTTGTGTTGGATCTATGAATATCCAATTATTAGCAGAGTCATTTTCTCAAGCAAAATGTACGCAGTCGTGGGGTCAATTTTGATGGTTGCTGGCACACGTACCTACCTACTGACATTAGTACCTACTAAATAGCGGTTTACTAATGATTCGGCGAAAATTATTTAGCAAATTATTAGCTCCCAAACTATTTATCCCATATTTTTATTTAGGCGAAATGTTATTTCCCAACTCAACATTTCGCACTAATATCATTTCCCAACTAATCATTTGATAAATTATTATAATGCAAATTATTACCTGGGATTTTTTTAAGATGTCGTTTATGTTTTGGTCAAACGTATTGATTGGCATACCTTAAATTAGCAACATATTGAATGGCATACAACCTACTTTCCTAGTGGCAGTTATCCTGGCTGCTATAAAAAAAAACCTAACATCTGAACCTAAACTATCCAAGTCGCTTCTGCTCCGAGCCGTCTTGCTCGCTCGCTTCGCTCGCTCGCACAAATTTTAAAGTAAAACTTAGCAATATAAAAATTGGCCAAATGTTATTTGACAATTTGTTATTCGCCTTAGCCAATCATTTGCTACATAATTATTTGCCACATAAAAGTGTGATGAAGTAAAATTTTGCAATATAAAATTGTTGCGTAATAAAAAAAATGCGGAGTAAAGTTATGCCAACGAATTGTTTGCCAAATGAAACTTTGGCGAAAGATTGGTTGCTAAGTGAAATTTGGCGAAACATATTTCGGCGAAAAGGCAGTACACCCTAAATAGCATTTTAAATCTAGGGGGTCTAGATGTGCGAGTTTGAAACATGATAAGATTGACAGTTATGATATATGAGTTTGGCATGATTAGATGCAAGTTATGAGTGGCATTACGGAAACAATGGTTTTTACTCGTAGATAAGCGCGTCAGCTGTCAGTAATATAAGATAAAGTTGTGATTTTGTTTGACATTTACAAGTAAACCACAGAATAAGTAATAGTACATTACAAATGACTAAACAGCGAGTCTTCTGCAAAGCATAGTACCTACCTATTATTAGCATTCTTACTTAATAGCATTAGTAGGTATTTTGATGACATCATTCCTCTAAACCGTATAATGAATAAATAAATGTTATGAAATATTATTAGAGTAGGTAAAATAGTTTAAAAGGATTATCATTTTTATACCCTATCAGGGTGTCGGTCGTGTAGGTAACTATTTGATAATATGTCACCTAATGTAGGTAATGAACAATACAATGTTGAATCTTTAATTGCACACCAACGTATAGCAAGCAGTACCTACAGAAAACAGGTATACACACAGAGACTTATAAATGAATAAATAAATAACTAATAAATAAAGTAATTTTAGTTTAGGTTTGTAACCAATGTCCTGTTTAACAATTACTTCGGTAAGTACATTACATCAAGTTTTACCGACAAAATTCTTGATCGCTAGCATTTTTTACCTAATTTTATTCTCCTATTTTTTACCCCAATTAAATTAATAAAAACTAGTCAATTCTAATAAGTAAGAAATATGGAAACAGCAACGTATGAAAAACGAAAGCTTGTAAGTGACCATCATATTTGCAATGATGCTATTTGATTTCCTCTAAATGGATGTGAAAAGCAAACCGTATAATTCGTTAAAAAATCAGCTCGGACGGATATAAGCGACTCGGATGAAATGGAACGTTTTACACACTTGCACAATCTACTAGGGAAGCCTATGTCCAACAGCGGTCGTCCTTTGGCTAATATGATGATGATGAGAAGATAATCTACCTACTATCGATTAACTTCCACAGCATCCTGCTGGGTGTAGCTGCAGCCAGCTCGCGGCGCTTCCCCGATGGCTTCAAGTTTGGAGCCGCGACAGCCGCCTACCAGATCGAGGGGGGGTGGAATGCCAGCGGTAAGAGCCGAACTACCAAGCTGTCGAAATGTCCATTGAATTTGTACATTGTGGGTCGTACAAATTAAAGCAAATAAAAACCGGCCAAGAGCGTGTCGGACACGCCCAAAATAGTATTCCGTATTTCATACGGAATCTTCCAAGTTTAGGTATATTTTATACCTTAGTATAGTTTTCCTTAAATTTATATATCTTATATTTTTTTTGGTTTTTAGTTTTGTCGGCATAGTTTATATATATATATCCGTACAAAATTACAGCTTTCTAGCATTGATAGCCCCTGAGCAAAGCCGCGGACGGACGGACAGACAGACAGACAGACAGACAGACATGGTGAAACTATAAGGGTTCCGTTTTTGCCATTTTGGCTCCGGAACCCTAAAAAACAAGTTAGATGGATCTTATTATTTTAGTGGTTTTAGGGATAATTTAAAATTAACGTCTATTTAATACTAGCCGTTAACCGCGACTCCGTCCGCGCAGAATTCATTTATCGCTATCCCGCGGGAACTATGCAATTTTCCAGGATAAAAACTATCCTATGTCCTTCCCCGGGACCTAAACTATCTGTATACCGAAATTCATGGAATCGATTCAGTGGTTTAGACGTGATGAAGTAACAAACAAACAAATAAATAAACAAACAAACAGACTTAAAATCTTTTAATAGTATTAGTGAGATTTCCTCCTATTGTTACGAGAATGAATGGTCTACTGATGGTCTCTGAACTTTAAAAACCACAACTAAATGGCACTTTAAGATGATAACTGTATAAATGTATGGCTGCATAATACTGCACATCGTACTAAATAAAAGACTTTGAAAAGACTAATTATTTTTTGTGGATTCCAAGGCGAATGTCGTTATTTTGACACAAAAGGCTTACACCGCCATCTACCGGTGGGTAGTGAACTAGTGAAGTTATTTTTCACCACACAACTTCACAATTCACAACTCTGCAAAATAAGAGTATGAATTCCACACAACTGCATTTGACCACATTCGTTATGCCGCATAGATTCAAACTTTCTAAAAAAAAAAGACTTTCAAAAAGAGCCCTCTGCTGCCTGTTTGCAAAAACTTTTATTTCCAGACAAAGGTGAGAGCATTTGGGATCGCCATGTGCACGCGCACCCTGGGGTCGTTGAAGACCGGAGCAACGGGGACGTGGCCTGCGACTCCTACCACCACTGGCGAGAGGACGTGCGGATGGTGAAAGAAATGGGACTGGACTTCTACAGGTCACCTTCCATATTTTCCATATACAATACAATGACTCTTTATTGTACACCACGAATAGTAAGCGATACAGTAACAGGACAGAGAGAAAAATTACAAGGTAAGCAATAGGCGGCCTTTGTATCTACTCGTTGCGCCATCTAGTGAGAAAATATAGGAACTCCCAACACCCTTGGTTTCTCAACTCGGACGCATACATACATACAACTTTCGACGCTCTTCCTTGGAAAACATCTGCCTGGAGAGAGATCTCTATTGTAGCTTTCCCCGCATTTTGTTTACATTCCGTTTACTTCCGTGGCACGCAGGATAATCCGTATACGAGACGTTAACGTTACGTTAGACGTGGACGATATAAAAAAAAATGAAAATAAAAATATTTCACTTCTTTTTTATTTTATATTTGACTTTGTATTTGGTAAGGTTCAGATTTTTCCATAATCACAAAAAGGTTCGTCTGATGGCTTCTGTGACATGTGTGTGTGTGTGTGTGTGTGTGTGTGTGTGTGTGTGTGTGTGTGTGTGTGTGTGTGTGTGTGTGTGTGTGTGTGTGTGTGTGTGTGCATTGAGAGAAGTAATTATTATTACAAACCGAAGTTCAGAAAGTTCCAACCCCTCTTCCAACCTCTCTTTCCTGCCCACAGATTCTCAATATCCTGGCCTCGTGTACTGCCAACGGGTTTCGCGAACCACATCAGTGAAGATGGGAGCAAGTATTATTCCAACTTGATAGACGAGCTTCTGGCGAATGGGATAGAGCCAGTCGTCACGCTGTATCACTGGGATCTGCCGCAAAGTCTGCAGGATCTCGGTAAGAGAAAGCAAAATTCATCATCATAATCAATCTCTGTCAGTCCACTGCTGCACACAAGCCTTTCCCATGGGCATGGCACACCACAGATTTCGATCTTCAGCTCTCCTCATCTAATCCCTGCTGCGGCCTCAACAGAATCATCGTCACACTTACTTAGCTACAAAACTCGTTTAACAGCGAATGAGGTCCTAGACAGTCATGGTCGTAAGTATGTAGGTGTATGTTACCAAGGCGTCTATATACCTTGATGCCACTAATTGGAGTAAGAGCATACCGAAAATTGCAAGAGTAATCCTTTTCTGGTTTCATCAACGGTGGGACCAATTTTGTCTTTTTACTCAACTGGCCGAAGTCGCATGTACGTATACAGGACGTCCCGTAAGCAGTTCGATAAACTTAAGAGGGATAGATGGACAGGTTATCTACCAAATACTTACAAAAAAAAGTCTCACCGTCATTGTATAGTATACCCAGTACCCACTCTAAGATTTTGAGTTGTATTGTGTAATCGGAATTGATTGTTTACTGCAAAACAATCTTGAATAGTTGTGTTAGCAGACACTTTTTACTAAATAATGCCAACTGTCGCTACAGTATTACTTCTTTTCCAGGTGGTTGGGCGAATCCCTTGATCGCAGACTGGTTCGCGGACTACGCGAGGGTGATCTTCGACCTGTACGGAGACCGCGTAAAGACCTGGATCACCATCAACGAGCCCATCATCGTCTGCGACCTGGGCTACAACGGGATATTCGCTCCTGGGATAAACTCGGATAATTTTGGGGCATATATGTGCAGTAGGAACATATTGCTGGCACATGCTAGAGCGTACAGGCTGTATGAGAAGGAATACAAGCCGAAGTATCACGGTTAGTATGAACTAGATAGACATGCTCCTTTTGTCTGATGGTAGAGGATGATAGTTTTAATTTGAAAGTAACTTTTTCCACCCAATGTTATAGGATCAGGCTAAAAGGAGACGGTGCACACGATAGTGAACGCTTGAATGTTAGACAATGCAGCCTCTAGTCTAATATTTTCAAAGAAAACTATCCCAACTAAACAGTCTTGTACTTGTGGTGCTATACTTTAAAGCTGTACCTTCTGTACAAGTAGGTACATAGTATAGTAATCCGTAATACATGGCAATGCTCTAGTCTAGACCATATCGTCAGAGTCCTTTACGTCATCAGCCTATAGCAGTCCAATGCTGGACATAGGTCTCCCCCAATGAGTACCATTGCGCCCTGTCCTCGCCCCGTCTCATCCAGCTTTCAGCTCGAAATACTTAAACTCAAAAGAAACGTAGCGAACTTTGATCTCCCAGGTACAGAACATTTAAACGCTACATCTCACACACGGCATAGTTTGAGCCCTGCATAAGCTTCTATACTTAGCAGGTCTTAATCAAATTTCCAGGTGAGGTGTCCATCTCAAACCATATCTTCTGGTTCGAGCCAGCGACAGACCAGGATATGGAGCTCACGGAGCTTAGCAAAGACATAAGTGTAAGCGATTTTAAATAGCTAGAGTCACTGTAACGTCAATGTTTGCCTTGGAAAATGCCTCTATTTTTGGCTTTTAGCCGTAACTATGTCCGATCCTCTATTGCTTTGTTCTGTTTATTTGTTATATTGTTTGTTTAAATTGGTAATTTTATTTTATTTTACTTTTTTATTAGAATATAAGATTTTGATTGCTATTATAAATTACTTGTCTATTGTCGCCTTCCATGAAGTCGCCAAACGGTCACGGCGGAAGACCAGCGTTGGATTCCGCGTTTTGCGTTTTTTTATTTTATTTTTAACCTGTATAAGTACTTCATGTGTTGTAAGTTTTTGCGAATAGTGAATAAATGTTACTTTCTTTCTTTCTATGGTTAGACAAGTTACTTGGAAAGTAATTATGAACTATTTGATGGTTCTTTCAGATTGGTCGGTACTCTCACCCCATATTCTCTGCGAAAGGGGGATGGCCACCAGCTCTGGAACGCTACATAGCGGAAAAGAGCAAGAAAGAAGGTTACTCCAGGTCCAGGCTGCCTTCGTTCACCCAGGAAGAGATTGAACTGATCAGAGGTACCTATTACCTGACAGGCACCTGTCACAGGTACCTATTACAGTTCAGGCTAACATAGAATACCTTATGTGCTAGCTTTTTGGTACTCTCCATGCCGGAATACAGCTAGTTTCGTGGTAGGATTAGCGAGTAAGGTGGTGGTGGAGCGATCCTGTCATCTGCTTAAAGCTAGGACACCAGTTCTCAAGGTTATATCGTACTGACTGAACATACACCATCCTGAGTGATTAGAGTTTTCTGACAGATGGAATATCGCTACAAAACGTTAGTATTCTGAGGTCCGTTTGGCATGAAAGTCGTGCTTGCGATTTTCTCATCTCAGTTTAGTTAAAAATCAATTGAAGACGTAACAAAAATGTCAAAGTTGCTAACGGACCTCACTTTACTGATGCCTGGTATACCTTCAATATTTTATTTTGTTTAATCTGACCAGTGACTTCTGTCTCACTAAGGTCTCACTGTGTAACTGCAAATGAGATCAAATATGCCACTGGTTCAGTGGCTTGGCTATGCATTTTCAAGTGTTCTCAGTCAGTAGAATCAGTTTTGTTTAATGGACTATACCTACTGTGGATTCTTCTGGTCAGGTTCCTATGACTTCTACGGTCTGAACCACTACACGACGCGCACCATCCGGCCGCTGGCCGCCGGCGAGGCTGCGGGAGTCTTCCTCGTCCAGGGTATCAGCGAGCTGGGCGTCACCTGTGGAGGGCGACCAGAGTGGCCCTCTACTGCTTCCGAATGGTTCCTGGTACTCAGCATACTTGATAAGCTTTTATTTTTAGTTACCTTGCAAACATTCTTGTATAATTTGCAAGTTTTGTAGGTCGTGGTTTTAAAATTTGCAAATCTTGTTTTGACCCCTATCGGTAAGTATCCGATAGAGCCGTAATTTAACATAGGTTCCTATGTTAATCTAGTCTCAAAACAATAATCTGATAGTAAAATGTTGGTAGACCGGCCAGGATTGTCTCCGCAGGACGGAACTCTTCAAAGGTTAATGGCATCAACTTGAAACTTGGTACAGATATATATTTTGGATGAAAATGTAACAAACAAAATGTCAACAAAAAGCCAATTGGCGAAAAAAGCTCACAAAACGGAATTTATGACGAAAACTTATTTTGACTAGTTTTGAAATGAACAAGTGCATAACCCGTTCTAACTCCACTCTCATTTCAAATTCAACATAGTTTTTTTCCACTCGCGAACTTAGGTGAACCCCAGGGGTCTCCGAGACACGATGCTGTACCTGAAGCAGCAGTACGGGGACCTGAGGATCCTGATCACAGAGAACGGGTATTCCGACAGCGGCGCCGAGCTCGACGACGAACCGCGAGCACGCTACTACAAAGACTACTTGGAACAGGTAACATTGACATATTGTAAAAAGTAACCTGGGGTAGCGATTAATGATTTCCTGATCGATTTATGGAACATCTTAGGTCGATGTCGGGAATGCCGACTATCTGGCTACGTTGTCCTGAAAATTTGGTTTTAGGAATATAGCAGAAAAGCAGCAGGGTGCCTACCATAAACAGTAACCTTAAAAGGTGGTCTACAAGAAAAAATAGTTTGGGAACCTCTATATTTGTCTTGTTTCTGAAGTTTAATGGGTTTTAAAAAATATATGCAGATATATACGCCTACTGTCAGCTGCATAGAAAAAGATATACTTAAAACTCTGTAATAGCTGTAAGTACACCGGGGTTACCTTTTTCTTGCAGCTGACCGTATTTAAAGTCAAATAAAAAATTTGGGAGATACAGATACCATCCATCACACCACATTCACACAAGGTACTCATCAATCTAAGAGCCACAAGAGGGCAAGGACACAAACAAGGCAAGCTAAATAAAACAGTTTAAAATTCCCTTCCCTTTTCTTCTTCAGTAGTGGGCCTGCAGACAAATGAACTTCAGAGGATAATGTTACAGGTGCTGCTGGCAATGGAAGAAGACGACGTCAAGGTGATAGGATACACCGCCTGGACGCTTATGGACAACTTCGAGTGGACGGACGGCTACCAGTGAGTGTTTTATCGGTTTGAGGGAACCACTATTCATCACCAGCCGGAAGAAGCCCACTGCTGGACAAATGCATTCCCTTAGAACGCCACAATAAACGACAACTTACCACTTGCATCCACCGGTTGCCTGCAACTCTCACATGTCGTCAGTCTACCTAGTGAGAGGCCTGCCAACGCTTCGTCTTCCGCTTGGAGGGCTAAGTTTTTAGGAAACCACTCATTCTTGGGGTTTTATCGCTGGAAATATATTTTCATGATGGCAAATAAAACCTAAACCTATTGCTCAATTAATTTAGATAAGATTTATATGGATCTAAATTGTAAAAACTACTGAATCGGGCTTCCATCCAACAATCTTGTATACCTACTTACTTCTATACCCTTCTTTCCTATCTGGATAGGGTACCACCGTACTCTAAATAGAAGTATTGTCCTCTTTTTCATGTAGGCGTACTTTATAATCTACGACACCAATAAAGTACGCTAAAATACTCTATTTACGTAAACTTATTCTTACTGGCTCGTTACTGGTTATGAGTACTTATGAGACTAAATAAACTGGTATCACTTTTAAGGAGAAATAATAAATACTCTTTTTTTATTCTGTGTACTTTATTTTTGTCCTTCTAAATGAAAAAATACTTTATTCGCCCTAAAAAAAGGTGGCAACCTAATCTTGGACTACAAATATACCTACCTGATTATACTCTGACGCCTTTTTTGTACAAAACAATTCAACCATTGGCAGTCTTAATGTTATGCTCCTTATTTCTATAAGTATTCTTATGATCATCATCATCGTCATCATCATCATCATCATCGCCACCATCAATCATCATCTGTATCATGCCACTGCAGGGCAGGACATAGTGGTTTACTAATGTTTCGGCGAATAACGTTTGGCAACCAGTTTCATTTCGCAACTTTTCATTTCCCAACTGTTTAATATTTCTGAAACTGTAAATATTTCAGGATTTTTATAAAACTAACCTAACCTAACCTAAAGGGTTCTAGGTACACGATGGCTCTGAAATAAATCCTGAAATATTTACAGTTTTAGAGTTTGCGAAATGAAGCAGATTGCCAAAAGTTACGTTGCGAAAAGGCAGTATCCGGGACATAGCTTATCCCACGGCACGCCAGTGAGATCGATTAGTTCTCTAATCCCTGCTCGTGGCCTTGCCAATAAGTAAGTACCATCGCCCCACGTATGTAGCTACCGGATTCATTTGTATCTGTATATTGAAATCAATGATCGTTGTCCCTGCCAGATCCCGCTTCGGGCTGCACGCGGTGGATTTCTCGGACCCGCTGCGCCCGCGCACGCCGCGCCGCTCCGCGCACTACTACGCAGCCGTCGCTCGCACGCACGATCTGGATGCCACATATAAATTCCCGGAAGAAAAGCAAGAGTTATAAACTGTATTTATTAATAATTTAAGAACTTTAAGTAATAAATAAATGATTGTATTCTTCTTTAAGTGGTTTAATTTTGTTACATTATTTTTGTATTTTAGTAAGACCTGAATAAATTTAGCAACAATTTACCTTATGACTGATTTGATTAAGTATGTACAATGAGGGCTATCGTTTTTTGTCTCACTAGATGGCGCACTGTTGCGTGAGGTTTTTAAGCATGGCTTTCAAAGTCTGTTATTAACTACGGGCGTGAAAACAAAGTTTAGATTAAAATCGTATTTAATACACCTTAAAACCGTACCATAAAAATATCGAGCATGCCACAGTGTTGCATAGTCCCCGTTTTGTTCGGAAAAAAGGGAGGACAAAGGTTTCCGAAAGACAAAACTGTCTCGAAACACAGACATTCATTGCACGCAAATTTGCCATAATTAATTTCAGATATTGCAAAATATTCACAAAATTATTCTAATTATAAATAAACCCGCGTAGCTCACCCAAAGAGTACCTATAAGTACCTATGTAGAGCTCACCCAAAAACTATGAGATTTGACATTTCGGATACCTCACGCTACACTAGCACCTCTAGTGGCGAATTCATTCGCGATAGCCCTCATTGGACTGATGGTCAAAATTACTAAAATTTAATAAGGTTTTGAGTGCATACTTATTATTTATTTCAGAGGCCGCATTGTCTAACGTTTCTGAGGATCTATTGTCGAAGATCTATTGTGTCAAGTTTCTGACACTCGCAATCACAGTCAAATGACAGTTTTCGCATATAAAAACTTACGGTCATTTGATTGATGCCGCGTGTCAGACCGAGGTCGTAATGGTTATCATCAACGAAAGCAATAACAAAACGTAACGTCAAATTTGACAACAATGACACGACGAAGGAGTTTCCGTTCCAGTAGCAACTATTTCCGCTATTTAGATAAATGATAACAAATACAGCAAAGTAATTTCAACTTTATTAAAATTATGGAAAGTTTATTTCAAACTTTTTTGAAATTAGACTATTATGCAACAATAGCGTTATTAGCAGTAAATTTGTCATGTGTATCCGACCAACAAATTGCAACATCTGCGATTAAATTTCGTTCTTAGTGTTTTTCTCAAAAAACTCTTATGCTAACGAATGTTTCTGCCTCAAAACCAAAGAAAATCCTATTCAGGAAAACAATATTAACGCGTCATGTGAAAGCACTAGTGTAGTTTTGAATGTGTTTTGTTGAGGTTCGATTTTATATTTAAAATGAAAAAGTTAACTGGGTCTTTTCGCTTTACGCAATGGGATCCGTGCTTGATAGTGTCACAGATAGTGGCTGTGCAGTCTTTACTGTATCTCTCGCTGTGTTTACTGGTGGCGATCATGCAGGATCTCACGGGGTCTACTCGAACTTTGGACCATATTTTCGAATATCATGTAAGTTCACAGATCTACATCAAACTTTATTTTTAATGAATCTCTATGGTGGACCACCACAACTCCTAGTGCATACCGAGACAAAAAAAAAAATTTCAATGTACACAATAATTATTATAATAATTTCTAATAATGAGACAGTGTGGCGCCCCAGCATTTTAGTTTCTTGACCCGGTGCTGGGTTACAACCCATTATTTGAGAAACACACACAAGTACTAGGTCAATAATCCAGCATTTTTACTGGGTTTATTTGCCTTTTTCCTTACAACGGATTTTTTTTCCTGTTTTTCTTGAGGCTTTGACCACCAGGTGATCATGTCAGCCTCATGGGTGCTCTCTTATTTTCCCTACGCAAATGGATATTGTTAAAAGAGATGATTAGAGTTAATTTTTAAAAAGCAAGAGTTTTGATCAAAGTTATTGCAATTTGTCCCTCCATTGTTGTATTTACAGAAGAATAAAGTTAACCCCTGGTTAAAATGTTTTAAAACCTGTTAAGATTCACCAGATGTTATTATTGCAGGAACTACATGTCCGAGACGGTGAGGGTCGCTCGGTCATAGCAGCGTTTGTGTTGAACGCCATGATCGGTGCTGTAGCACTCTGGTGCCTTGTTGGCAGAACTAAGCTGTGCTTAGATTTCAGGTGATTAATTCAAAAGTGCATATTATGTATGTATTTGTGCATAAAATGTGTTAATTTTCATTTCCATTAACTTAAAGGGTCAAATGAAGTTGATTTTTCAAAAAAGTAGTTGCCTAACTGTTACTGTTTAAACAGATATTTGTGTGAATAACACAAATGTTTGTTCTCGGGTCTTGGATGTTCTGTAATGCTGTGTAATTATTTCATTAAATAAATAAATAAATAAATGTTTAATATCTATATAAGTATGTTTATCCGTTGCCTAGTATCCATGGTACAAGCTTTGCTTAGTTTGGGACTAGGTCAATTGGTGTCAAGTGTCCCATGATATTTATTATTTATTATTATTTAACACAACATTTATTACCTATATGTGATAAAACAGTGTAAAAGGTTGTTAATTTGTAAATGGTGTTGCTTCGTACATATTTGGCAAAAAAGGCTTAAAAAAGTGAGTTTTCTCGACATCTCTCTTATGCACACTATATTACATCAATATTACTTATCAAGGTTGTGAATTTTACAATCCAGATCTATTAGAATTTCTGTGAACTTGGTATATTTAATTATTTATTGTTTATTTACGAAAATGGAAACGGCCAAAATGTTGTTACCAGATGATGAGAAAAGAACAGAGCCATCTATTGAAGTTAATGAAGAAAAACAGTGTACAAGTATTTTTATCCATTACCTGTACTGTACCCATAGATAACTTCACTTTGTATTATATTAGAATCTATCATCATCATCATCATCATATTTATCATCTAAATGTTAAAGTATCGCACGCAGCTCCAATTTTCCAATTTTCTTGTTTAACTCCATAAGAATGGTTAACTGTTTTTGTTTTTCAGCGTATAAGGATTATTTTTGTACCGTTTTTACTTCAATTGCAATTGCCATTTTATCGCATCTACCATTCCTGTTTACCGATGTATGCTTTATTACTGTTATGGCACTCCAGGTCTATACCTTATCATGTCTTAAATGCAATGTTTAACTATGTGACTGTTTGTTGCCTTAATAATAAAAAAAAATAGGGTAATTGGTGTCAATTGTCCTATAATATTATTATTTAAATTCCAGCTGCACATACTACGGCATCCACCTGCTAGCCTGCTGGCTTTACAACGGGGCGTTCCCCACCACTTTATCCTGGTGGGCCCTCAACGTAGCCTGCGCAGCGGTCACCTGCGTGGGAGGAGAGTTCCTTTGTCTCCGGACAGAGCTCCAAGCTATACCTCTCAGCATGGCTAAGGTGGACTTATGAAAACGGACAGTTGCGGTTAGGTGTTCAAAAAAATTAGTGGTAATCCTAGTTTATATCCAACAGTGGTAACAGCCGTGGTGGCCTAGTGGTTTGACTTATGGCCTCTCAAGTAGAGGATCGTGGGTTCAAGCCCAGGCTTGTAGCTCTCGAAATTCATGCGCAAAGTTACATTTGAAATATACCATGAGTTTCAACAGGAAAACATCTTGAGGAAACCTGTACAAACGTGCGCAGCAATTTAATAGCGTGTGTGAGGTTCCCAATCCGCACTGGGCCCGCGTGGGTACTACGGCGCTAGCCCTCTCATTGTGAGAGCAGGCCTGTGTCCAGCAGTGGGACGTATATAGGCTGCGATGATAATGTACCCTAGTTTATTATAACCTACAGATTGCCTTAAATTTTTTCTGGAGTATTTCTTGGAGTGATTTTGACGGAATACTTTTGTCAGCAAACTCAACAACAACGGATATTCTTAATATTCAAATTGGCTCTCATTTTACATCTTTGTTTGTGATGGGGTATTATTAACAGCTTATAATACCTCCACACGTTCCTCAGAAAAAAGGTTTTGACAGACAGACAGACGACAAAGTGATTCTATGATGGTTCCGTTTTTTCCTTTGAGGTATAAAAACGCGATACTTTTGATGCGCGAGGCCCCTCAAACTGCGAGGCAGTGGGCCATGGTCCACGCTACTCGCCCCGTCTGTCAAACGCCCTTTCTGTCCTCGCTGCTTAGTATATAAATAGTATCATTTTTGCTCCAGAAAATAGGGCATATTTGGCAAAGCTCTGCGCAGGGGGCGACACTAGCGCAAACCGCCATGACAACGTCAGTTCTCTTTATATTTTGTCGCCATGACAGATCATGACCGAAGATAGTATCTATAGAATAGAAATCATGGCATATTTATTAGTAAAAAAATAACATGAAATATACAAATAACATGATATATAACAAAATAAAAAGTAAAAAGTTAAAGTAAAATAATCTTTATTGCCAAAAAAAACCTAGCTCAGTACAACTCACAAAAAAAAACATACAATAAAATTTAGAATAAAAAGTAAAAACTAATATATAAAAAAACGAATTATTAAAAACTAAAAACACTAAGAATTTTAGGCAATGGGTCCCAATCTCAGCGTATGCTAGGCATGCCCAGCGCTGGTTTTCAGATTGGTCCCTATATAGTCCCTATATATATTTTCAAAAATTTAATTGAAATAATATGATATTTATGGCAACCTACAAAAAACTGTTTACGGTTTGTGCTAGTGCTGCACTCTGACGGCAGAAAATTGCAGTAATATACCATGTTTACACCATGCCACTGTTAGGGTGGAGCCAGACGAGCGTAAAAAAATAGTTGTTGAAAGTAGAGATGGGCCGAACATGGGTTTCACCGAATACGAATATTCGGCATAATTGATTCCTTTATTTAAACAGTACAAGTCTGAACTTCTTGTCGCAAGCGCGCGGATGAAAGCCGTCCTGCCCGCTACCCCCGCTGTACCCCATGTTGTTATTGCATCATCTATACTTCATTTAATTTAGAATTGGAGGCCACAGCAACATTGTATTGCGTCTGGTCAACTATTTCTTACCTAGCAAATAGTCCAGTACAATAGTCTGGGAGCCGCAAAATAAAATTGTTTTAATGCCACTTTATTTGCGTGTCGTCAATTGTTATTCTAGTACAAATTGTAAAAAGATTACAGTTCAGTTCAGCTTCACTTGTACCTTATAAAAATAACACATATAACACCAACTCATACATGGCTCAATACAGTAAAAAGTTCGAGTACCACTTTGCCGAACATTCGGTGATTTAGCCGAATATTCGGTGAACCTGCCGAATACCGAATATATAATGAATATTCGGCCCATCCCTAGTTGAAAGTACGAGTAAAATGAGTTGACTCATTTTGAGTCGCCGTGTGGCACAAACTGGACGTTTGTATAAAACTCAATGCAGCATAAATTACGCGACCGAAAATACGCCGCTCACGACAACTCAAAGAACTACGCTCGTCTGGCTTCACCCTTAGTCAAATTAGCTGGTGTAAATGTTAAAGTTGAATGATCAAATCATTTTCTAGTTATTAGACTGTTTCTAAAGTTTTTACATTTTAAGTAGAGCATAATAAACATATTTCATTAAGTACGATTTATTGATGATTTGTAAGAAAAAAATATTATTATTATATTTTTTTTAGTTCCTTGAGCCTACCTTTATCTTTCTGCTGGATGGGACATTTCTCTAGATATCCATTCATATAAAATTTTTATTTTGATTTTCCATTGAGCACCAGTTCTATTTTTCAAATATTTTTTGCAACTTAAATTAAGAATTTATGATTTATTTTTATTTTATTTTTATTTTTTATTTGACTGGATGGCAAACGAGCAAATGGGTCTCCAGATGTTAAGAGATCACCACCGCCCATAAACATCATGATAACTGTAATTCAATTCAAATTTAGAAAATATGATAACTGTAAATAAATAAGTAAAAAACATTTAACAGGATATTTGACAGCATCAATCAGTACCTAATTCCAAAACACAGGTCTAATAAAAAACATTTAATTTTTAATTCGCAAAACCATTATATGTTATCTATTAACTTTAAAATTGAACTTTGAAATAATTAAATAGTTAAAAGTGATGTCAGTGTTGTTCACGTCAGTATTCCCATAATAGTTTTTAAGTCATGGTTAACTAACTGACATATTATGAGGTTTTGTTGACAGGCGAAAAATCGCAAAAAAATGGCTGGCCGGTTCGTGCTTCTACCGCCATCTAGCGATCTTTCACCTATCAGAAAACTCTTGTTGTATTATGATCATGACTAAGGCCCTGTTCACATTATTCTAGTAAGACCGTTCCGGTAGCATGACACTGCGGTGCTCGATTGATCTCTTGTAACTCGTTAGGATTCTGACCCCGCAATGTATCGCTGCTGGAACGATTTTACAATCTACGGATATGATTGTAAAATCGTAAGACGTAAGACTCAGGTCTAGACCGATTAATATATGCTGGTAGATGTTAATGTTCGATATTAACCAATATTAACCATCATTCCTAACCTTGTGAATTGAATTTTGTTTTGATTTTCGACAGCTCATAAAAAGTATGTCAATTGATTGATGGTGTCATATAGACTTTTATATTATTAAAGATGACAGAATACTCGTAGTCTTAGGGTCGGTCCACATCGACGCACGAGCACATTCTACTGAAGCATTCGTCAATCATTACGAATTATCAATTGACTCTCAAATTCTTGTGGACAGATTCTTGATTTTGTGTTATTAAAATAAAATGTAAATAGAGTAAGAATCTGCGAGATGTAATAAATTTTGTATTTTTGAACTGAAATAATATTATTTATTAGCAATGTTGCTTGTTTTGCATGCAGATGTTTAAGAAGCCCAAGCCAAGAGATTAGATACTTTTAAGTGCATTTTTATTTTAAGACTTCCACGGCAATAATTGAATACAATGACGCATATGAAGTGTGCAAGTTCGTTGACAGAAATTGTCCGAAAAAAAAAGATATCTTATGCGTGAAAGGACTGAAAGGTTACGTTCTTATACCTGTTTGTGGCACCGTAGCTACCAAACTGAATCGATTCGCAGTTTTTTTAAGACAAAAAGCCTAATAACGTTTTAGGTTGAATTTCATCGAAATCGATAAAAGCGCGTTTGAAAAATCGTTTTTTTGATGAGGTTTCATGATGGAAGGAATATCGCTAGATGGCGTTAGCATCGTGAGGTCCGTTCGAAGTTAGTCTTGCTTGCGATTGGCTCATTTAGTTTTTTAACCAACCACAAACGTGCCGCAAATGTCAAATCTGACCTCACGATACAAGCCCAGAGGTTCCCAAACTTAATTCGTCTAACGCCACTTTGAAAATCAGATATTTTTTAGCGCCTCCCATTTTTTTCACCTTAAAAATCTCAATAATAACAAACCTATATTAGTCTCGCCTAATGAAGGCACAAAGGTGAAGATTTTTGTGGGCCCCTTACCGCCCCCCTCTAGCCCCACTCACAAGGGTGCATTATCTTGAGAAAGACTGTTTTATATCAATGTCGGCACATTTCGTTTCACTAAACGACTCTTGTTCTGTTCAAATTTTTAGTGAACATTAGCAACCTGGATATCTGTATGCAAGTTATTTATGTAAATAAATTATTTGACTATTGAACTTTTGTTTTAATGGCTGTTATACCACCGTGCTAAGCGCAAATCAAAAAGTCTTTTCTGGGAAATTGCATACGTTTTTATAATAAAATTTCAAAAAATATTATAAATGAAACGGATACAAAATTCAGATCTATTGTCAAGAAGACATTAATATCAAAGGCGTATTATAAAGTTAATGATTATATCATGGACAGGGATATTTGGAAATAATTCCGATCCGCATTAGCGATCCCTTCAAATAGCGAACCAACTGTGTTAAAAATAAAGTTGTGTTAAATACTTGTGATGTATACATATCATTTAATAATATATTTCGATAGCGGATAAGTTTTGTAAGGTGAATTCGGGTAAATAAAACGAAATAAGGGCTATCGCGTATGAATTCGCCGCTAGAGGCGCTAGTGTAGGGAGCGGTCTCCCTAAATGTAAAATGTAACTGTTTTTGGGTAATCTACGCGGGTTTATTTATAATTAGAATTTTTTTGTGAATATTTTGCAATACCTGAAATTAATTATGGCAAATATGCGTTACGGGGCAATGAATGTGTTTTGAGACAGTTTTGCCTTTCAGAAACCTTTGTCTTTTCCGAACAAAACGGGACTACGCAACACTGTGCTATGCTCTATAATTTTTATGGTACGTTTTTAAGGTATTGAATGATTTGAATGTAAATTTTGTTTTCACGCCCGTAATAACAAACTAACCACTATATTTCGGGCAGGACCTTTGTCTACAGTGGCGCCAACTGGTGAGCGCAAAAACGGTAGCCCGGTAATTTATTACTCTCCGCAGGGGGCGACACTAGCGCAAACCTCCATGACAACGTCAGTTCTCTTTATATTTTGTCGCCATGACGGATCATGACCAAAGAGTATTAGTACGTATAGAAATCGTGACGTATTTATTCGTGACAAATAGTATAGCAAAAAAAAAAACAAAATAACATAATTATTTACATCGATAGTCACAATAGAGCTATATTATCGAAATAATATGACATTATGGCATCCTACGGACATTTAAGATACCCAATAGTACATTGTGTCTTAAGGGCGGTAAATAAGGAATTACGAACGAGATTCTATTAGAAGCCCGATGTCGAAGACTGAGGGCTTTAATGAGTCGATGTTCGTAATTCTAGTACCGCCCGTGCGACATACAATGTTTTTCATCACATTTGCGAGTAAAATTTGTTGTGTTCCAAGTATTGGCGATACCTTAGGCTGTGCTCTTGGCAGCGTCGCCCTCTACCTCCCCTCCCGCAGCATGCGCTGCAACGTGCGGGTGGGCCTGCAGCAGCGCGCGCAGCACCATCAGTACGGGCATAGACTCATTTACTGACCTTGGGCTTCATGACAAGAAAATTAGTACGCGCAATGACTCATTTACCGACCACGGGTTTCATGACAAGCACATTAAGGTCGAGGGTTTTATTTGGGGGTTGCAACCAAGGTAGCCTGCATGTTATGACACTGTTTACGAGCAAGTGTGATGAAAAAAACTGCTTACGGTTTGCTGCACTCTGACGGCAGAAAATTGCAGTAATATTCCCTATTTAGTGAAGCTGAAGACGTATTTTCAAGCCGCAGGTTCACTGCGGATGCCGACCGCATCCAACCGAAGCAACTGGAGGTCTATTGGGGAGGCCTATGTCCAACAGTGGACGTCCTACGGCTGAGATGATGACGATAAAAAACCCGCGGTTGATGTAGATAAAGTATCGCAGGAGAGTAAAAACCCATACATTTTGACAATTGTTTAATAAATGAAATATCCAAACAAAACAACTGCAACATAGCATTTCGAGTATCACAAGATTTTCACAATCAAATAATTATTTTTCGTTAATTCACAATAACCGTAAGGTGCGTCATTAAAACGATAAAACAATAACGTTTGAGAACAATAATTGTATTTATAAACCGCCGCACTCAGGCATTTAAAAAAAAAGTGGTGGCAAACGAGCATGCGGACATCTGATGGAAATTGGAAAGCAATCAAATCACCGCCGCCCATGGACACGTGCTACAAGAAGACACAGGTGCGTTACCGGCCCTTGGAGAGATTGATAGGCTAGTTTTTTAAAGATCCCTAAGTTGTACAGTCGAGTTCATAAACTTGTGAGCAAAAATTTGATCAAAAATATCTGAACACGACTATTGTTAACGGCGTAGAGTCGTGTTCAGATATTTTTGCTCACAAGTTTATGAACTCGACTGTACCGCTCCAGGAATGTCATAATGGCTAATTTCTTGATACACGTACTATTTGAGAGAGAGAGAGAGAAACATTTATTTACACATATTCGATACACATAAAAATACATTAGATGGAGAGAAACAAAAAATAATAATAATAACACTAAATAATAATAATAATTTGGACTGTGAGTGCGGCAGTTAGACGTCATTAAAGCAAATTATTTATTAATCTTATCATTAACCAACAAATTAGAAAATGTGTTCGTGCGTTCACTTATAAAGAACCAATGCCAATGACCTATTTAAAAATGGCGTCCATCCGTTTCTTTTTTTTGCGATTTTTTTTCTGGACGGACCTAGCACAAGGGCAGGTACGATGATTTTATTGGCATTGGATTTATCTTATACTAAAATCACAACATTCAATTAATATCACTAAGTGTTACATTTTATACAAACAATATATGCATTTAAATATTCAATAACCTACTCACAATACTGGAAGCGTAGCTTAGAAAATAAGGCATATATTAGATAAGCACTAGATATGTACGATGAGGTACCCAAAATGTTCTGAACTTTTTTATATTTAATTAATGTACTCCTATATATTATTGTAGTGTACGTATATCGGTCACTTTAAGGCTCGACTACACCGGTGTTCAAAATACACTGAAGCCGGAGTCTGAAGGCTCTCTCATTGGTTACGTTTTTATCGCACACCGTCCAACCGCGTCTGAAAGTTGCTGACGCACTGTTGACGCACTGTAATCGCAGTGACACACGCATTCTTTTTTGAAGCGTTTTTCTGTACTGTTGTTTAAAATCCATTTCATTTTTTTATTGGTACAAACAGTCAATACATACATGAGATGGAAATAAAGAACTGTAACAATTCTATGAATTGTTTTTATAAGGTCTGAAATAAACGTATTTTTTATTTTATTTATTACTAGCTTATGCCTTTTATGCTTATGCGCTCGTCTGCGCGGATCTAGGTTATCGCGCGGTGGCGCCCTCTACCGGAATAAAAGGTATCCTATGTTGATCCTTGGGGTTCAAAGTACCTATATACCAAATGTCATCAAAATCGGTTTAGTGGTTTCGACGTGAAAGCGTAACAGACAGACAGACAGAGTTACTTTCGCATTTAATATAGTAGGGATTTATACCCCGCATTAGAACACACCGCTGACACTAATATTAATACGAGAGTGAGAGGGACGTTACGATACAAACTTCGAATTTCGTACTAGACCTTCAGGAAGGTAAGTCAGCAGGGCTACTACAAAACTTGAAGTTCGTGTCGTGCTGTCCCTCTCGCTCTCGTATTAAATAGTATAAGTGTCAGAGGGACCGCACGACACGAACTTCGAGTTTCGTAGTAGCGCTGCAGGACTTATGAGAAAGCAATACCAGTGTGATAAGTTGAACCCTAAGATGACCGCGCTTATTAAATTGAATATTAACATCAATGTCTTCATCCTGCGTTGTACTTACAATTATTCGCGATCTACCTTCACATTGACTCCTTATATCGTTTTCACAGCTATATTTAAAAGCTTTTTTGAACATGAAACTACCGTGAGACTCACTCATATTAAATGATATTGTAACGGATAACTCACGTCTTAAACCGAGTTTAGCTCGACATGTTTCGGGCTGTTTCAGTCGCGCGAGCAGAGCGGTGGCGCGTAGTGTGCGTGTTGCGGCAGCCGCCGAGTCGCGAGCTCCTGAGAAGAAGGGCTACGGAATAGCCCGAAACATGTCGAGCTAAACTCGGTTTAAGACGTGAGTTATCCGTTACAATATAATTTAATATATTTTGAAAGCCTAACAGCGGGACAAATGGGACTACTATTATAAAATTATGGAAGAAAATACACATGATAACATATATATTTAATTTTACTGTTAGTTTTAGTTTTATTATTATAAGATGATGGCGTGGCACTTGTGGAACCAAAATAAATCTTGCTTTCTTTCTTTATCAACTCTGTTAAGTTAGGTATATATATGTTCCTCTAGCTATGAAAACGACATAAAGATAATCACTGTCGAAACATATATTTACTGATAGAAGGCACTGTAAAGCATAAGTTATATTCACATACACAAAGGTTATACACAAAACATACAATTATTATTCTAATTTAATGCGCGAAAAAACAAGAAGTGTCTACACGGTCCTTATTTTAAATTGAAGAGAGAAAAAAGATATTTGTATGAATAATACGAATGTTTGTTCTCGGGTCTTGGATTTTTAATATGTATTTAAGTATGTATTTATCTATATAAGTATGTTTATCCGTTGCCTAGGGTTGCCGTTGCTTGGGACTAGGTCAATTGGTGTCAAGTATCCCATGATATTTATTTCGGGAACACACAAAAATTTACCTTTTTTATAGTATTTTGTATTTTAAATTTTGTCTATCTCTAATAAACTTTTCTCGTATTCATTCACCGTAACCAGTTCTTCAAGAGACGACGACACTTCTTGTGTTTTCGCTCACGATTCAGTGCGATTTTGGTGCAAATAATACATTTTTTATATATAAAACCGTTTGGTGCCAGCTACGTATTGGTTCATTTGAACATTTAATATCTAACACTTTACAGAGATTAAGGGGCTGTTTCACCATCCATTGATTAGTGTTAACTGGCGGTTAGGTGTGATGCCGTCTCTATTTGTTTTGTTCGAATAGACGGAGACGGCATCACATTTAACCGTCGGTTAACACTAATCAATGGATGGTGAAACAGCCCCTAAGAGTAAATTAAAAACGTAGAGGAATCAATCTATAGAGTGGTGAGTTGTGCATTGAGGGTTTATTGAAAGGGAAGTATCGCTAGATGGCGTTAATATGGAGAGGTTCGTTTCACGTTAGTCTTGTTTTCGATTGGCTCATTTCGTTTTTTAACCTATCACCAGGAGGGCTACTACAAAACTCGAAGTTCGTATCTTACCGTCCCTCTCGCTCTCGTACTAAATAGTATGTGTCAGAGGGAATGTACGACACGAACTTCGAGTTTCGTAGTAGCCCTGCAGAGCCCGGAATTTTCAAGGCATTTTCGATCTGTCATAGTGACTTCTCACTTATCGACTTCCGATATTCAATATCGATATATCGATATACAACATGTTCAAAATAAATAAAAGTAGAGGTCAGCAATAGGCGGTTTTATCGTTAAAGAGCGATCTCTTGATATCTTCCAATTAATAAATCATTTTTCTTTCTTTTTCTTTCTTTCTTTCTTTCAATTAACTTTTAGGCAGTCGAAAATGTGAAATAGACATATGCATTGGATTGGATTATGCAATGAAAACAATGAATAGTTAACAATTTCAAATGTATGATTCAATTTAATATTTAAAGTCTGGTGTAGTGCTAATAAGTGTTCCATTAGTGTCTTTATAAAATGTATTACGATTACTATTTTTCGATATCGTTATCGATATTAGATAAGTAGAATAAGTCACTATGACAGATCAAAAATGCCATGAAAATTCCTGGCTCTGCCTATCAAAATCGTGACGCAAATGTCAAAGTTGTCAAACGGACCGCACGACACACTAGCGCCAACTAGGCTGTCACTGAAACTCTCATTCAGCAACACATTTGTGATTTCTTACTTACCTGTACTAACACTTTTTTTGTGCCATAGTTTTCTCTATATACTTAACAGAGATTAAAGCTATTTTAATTATTATGATTATACGAAGGCTAAGCCTAAGATTAGCGATTTGTATGGCCTCTCAAGACGAGGGCCTTTCGGAATACGAGTAGGGCCATAGTTCCCACGCAAGCCCAGTGCAGATTGGGAACTTAACACAAACCATTAAATTACTTTACATGTGTGTGCAGGTTTAGGCAAAGCTCATGATAAATTTAATCATAATTCTGCGAGCCCGTACTCGAATCCACGACCTTCTGTTCCGTATGTAAGGGCACAAGGAAAACCACTAAGCTCATACTGAGATGTACTAGCGAAGAAAACTCACTAACTCACTTCTTATATGGACACAACTCACTAGTTTCACTTTTACGCACAATTTTTCAAACGTCCACACAAAACAAAAAGGAATTAGCCAAATAAGTACAGCTGTTCTTAAGCGATATGCTTAAATAGACACGGCAATCAATTGATTCTTAACTTATACTATGGCTTTACTTTATAGTAAGTTCATCCCACGTAACTACTAAACATACCTACTATCGACATCGATTATAACGAAACACAAATAGCCAACCCTCCATCCTGACCTTGGGCCAGACAATACAACTACCGCCGCAATCGCTTAGCGAAGAATTTGGAACAAATTATTTGTATTTCCACTCTATTGGTTAATTCCTCTAGGCATGGAAGTAATTACTTGTACCTATATCACTTTAATAGTTACTGATCAGTTACAAGTTTATCCCACTAATAATATTCGTTAAGCATGTCAGCAGCAATGGATGGATAGTTGTGGAGTTCAAAACGATCTATACACTCTTAATATAGGCCAGTAGTTCTAAAACTTTCACCAATTTTATGAAAGTTTCTTCATCAGAAAAAACAATAAGAACTAAGACTTGTAAATGTACTTAAGATTGGTTTTTTTGGAATCTTTTTGTATTTTTTATTTCAATTCCAAATTTTTACTTTTACGGTCATCCCGTAAAACAGAAATTGAAAATACAAACTGAAATATAGATGCACAGAAAAAACAGAAAAATAAGACCATCACTGGGAATCGAACCCAGGTCCTCGGTAATCCGTACCGCGTGCTATACCGCTACACCACTGATGGTTAATTCTAAATATTCTTCGTTCTAGGTAGACCATCAGTGGTGTAGCGGTATAGCACGCGGTACGGATTACCGAGGACCTGGGTTCGATTCCCAGTGATGGTCTTATTTTTCTGTTTTTTCTGTGCATCTATATTTCAGTTTGTATTTTCAATTGTAAATGTACACAATCTGTCGACCTTGTTTAGGGGTCCCGTACCCAAAAGATGCCCATAGAAGTATACTACTAGGGCCCCACTGTCCGTCCGTCCGTCTGTCACAGGCTGTATCGTTTAAACTATAACAGGTAGACATCTTTATAATTTTCTCGGACTTTGTATTACTATGGGGCCGATAATTAATAAAAAGAAAAAAAATCCTCTCCATACAAAATTAACGTGTTATTTTCTTAATAATGACAATGAGGGCTATCGCGAATGAATTCGCCGCTAGAGGCGCTAGTGTAGCGTGAGGTCTCCGAAATGTCAAATCTCATAGTTTTTGGGTGAGCTACGCGGGTTTATTTATAATTAGAATAATTTTGTGAATATTTTCCAATATGTGAAAATAATTGTGGCAAATATGCGTTCCGGGGCAATGAATGTCTGTGTTTTGAGACAGTTTTGGCTTTCGGAAACCTTTGTCCTCCCTTTTTTCTGAACAAAACGGGGACTATGCAACACTGTGGCATGCTCGATATTTTTATGGCACGGCTTTAAGGTGTATTAAATATGATTTTAATCTAAACTTTGTTTTCACGCCCGTAATAACAGACTTTGTAAGCCATACTTAAAAACCTCACGCAACAGTGCGCCATCTAGTGAGACAAAAAACGATAGCCCTCATTGTAGAGTGGTACGGATTCCCTTCGTTCAAATCCGCTCCCACTTGACCGGATATTAACATTAACTACCTAATATATATTAGTATTTATTTAAGTTCGTTATTTTTTATTCACATCATAAATAGAACTTAGCTTGGAAAATTAGATGGGTTTGATCCCGCTTATAATAAAGTTTTTCTCTTCATAAAATAATCTCCATTCAATGCGTAGCGAAACATCGCTAGATGGCGTTGGTATCGAGAGGTCCGTTTGACGGTACAGCCTTGCTTGTGATTGGCTCATTTAGTTGCACCAATCACGAACGTGACACTAATGTCAGTTGTCAAACGGTCACTGAAACCTTCATTGTTATTATTTTAGTAAATATGCGAAGCGCTAAACGCGTGTCTTTTTTTAACTGAGCATTTTTAAAATACTTACATCTGAGGTAGAGAAGCGTTCCAAAATATAATATCTATTAAGAATAAATACTATTTAATATCTGGTAAATATTTGGATGAAATAATACTGTATTCTTAAACTACTGTAATTTTCGCTGTAAAATAAATTATTTAAAGTTGCGCAATATAAAATAATGTAAATATTCAACACCAATTGAATTGGTTTTGACGGACATTGTTAGTTTCTCTATGCATATTGCGGTTTTTTACTTCTTGACTTGAGAATTATATAAGTTTCTGTTCAAAATTTAATTTTTAATACAAGCTGTTTTTGCTGACTGTACTTTTTGTTGAGTGTACTTGGATTGTCATTTAAACTGCATATCCGTACCAAATTTCAAGTCGGTACTATTCACCACCGAGGAGTTCCCTCCTGCGGAGACGATCCTGGCAGGACCACCAAGATGTCACTACCAGATTATTGTATTGTCACCAAATTTACATAAGTATGACAAATTTCAAGTCAATTGGACCGCTGGAAGTGGGTCAAATTTAGCTTCCAAGATTTGACCCAAATAAATAAACAGGGCAAGCTAAAGAAAAGCTTGTAAAAATTAACTCTTCGAAAGCTGCGTTCGATTCAAATTATAACTACCCGAAAATCTATAGATCTTTTTATGCTCAGACTACGATTTGACAGTTAGCATAACGAAACATACTTTATATATTAATTTAGTTCTCTCAGCTTTTTTGTGCAACTCATTAAATTATGCGTCATGTTTTCAGATTTCGCTATTTTCATTCATAATTAATATATAGAAAGATCTGTCGTAAGGAACTATATCACCAGGACGAGGAAACTGAGTCACGTACCAGGATGGGACCTTTTATTAATCAATTACTGGCAAATACAGATTGATCCCCTCACTACACCAAATTTCTACCCTCCTTTCCCTTACCCTATTATCCAACTTTCATGGTCTAACCGGGGGTAGAAACAAAAACCGACACATTCGTTCATCTCTGCGGCGCGTTGGGTCGAGCTCTTGCTCCCTTCGACGTTCTCTTCGCGAATTAAGATACGAATCCTGCATAAAACACCCTGGGGTGGAAGAATCAAAGAAGAAAAGCGAGCGTCCAACAAGATCCAGCACGCGAGGGGGAGTAAATTCGAACCAGGTTAGACCCCTTCAACTTCCTTCTACTTCGCCTCCCCAATTACACTATGATTTCCTTGAAAAAAGTATGGGATGTCAACATGACATTAGTAGCACAACGCGTGCCTGGTACGCGATTCACTTTCTGCGACTGCAAGTGAGATAACTTTAGCAATATATTAAACCGCATCAAGTTTTCACGTCAAAAATTCCTGAAATATAAAACACAAATTTTCCTAAAGATGTCAAGTCAAACTCATATCAAAATGCCGTTGAACAAATTAGGTGTTGCAGCTTGCAAGCGTCATGTCGTCCGTTTTATCGTGTCGGTTTAGCGGGGCTTAAGGCGAGCTTTCGTCATCGACCTCCTTTATCACGCTGTCGGCCTCCCATCGCGTGCGGTCTGCTATCAGCGACTGCAATTTCTGTTGAAGAAAGAAAGAAATAAAGAATATGTTGAATGCCTACGCGGTCAATGTTGTCTGACACTCGATATCTCCCAGGCTAATTAAATATTCATAATTATCTAATAATTAATTATATATTGATGGGGTGGTGATTATTTTTTGTTTCATTTAGTTTAGTACCTATTATTTAATTTAATCTGTTTAGTTTAATTCAATTTTATGTGGGTATCTTAATTAAATTTAATTTATAATGTAATTTAATTTGTTCTATTTGACAATGTATTTTTATTTTTAGCTGCAATTGTATTTCAATAACTATTATACATTATATATTAATAATGATTAATCATTAACACCCCTCTGCATAAACGTACTTCGATGCCCCATTCCCATTTGCATTCGGTTTCATGAGGTATGCCCCCCTCCTTTTAACCTCGGTTTGGCCTTGGCTCACAGCGCGATTCGACAAAGGTATGTCGTATGTCGAAAGGGGAGCCCTATGTCCAACAGTGGACGTCCTACTGCTGAGATGATGATGAAGACGACTATTTTGTAGGTACGGTCAGTTCCCTAACATAAGTTAGGGACACAGCACATAAGTGAAGGGCCGGATTTAGGGGAGGGCATCCGGGGCTCAGCCCCGGGGCCTCTACAAAATAGGGGGCCCCACAATAGAGAGTTCGGATTTTTTATTTTTTATTCCGACGAGTAAACACTAGTAAACAACTTTTCCTTTGATATTTTTTTCGCTATCGAAAATACAAACTGAGACATGGATGCACAGAAAAACCAGAAAAAGAGACCAGCACTGGGAATCGAACTGCACTGCACTGGGATTCCCAGCGCTGGTCTCTTTTTCTGGTTTTTCTGTGCATCCATGTCTCAGTTTGTATTTTCGATATGGTTTCACGGGATACCCGTAAAAGTAACAAATTTGAAGTTGAAATAAAAAATACAAAAAGACTCCAAAAAACCAATCATATTTTTTTTCGCTGTTTTACCCTTACCTATAATGATTTGTACAAAGATTTATAAGTACTGTTCTTAAATATATATATAAAAAACATACTAATATTATAAATGTGAAAGTGTGTGTGTTTGTATGTATGTGTCCGTCTTTCACGTCGAAACGGAGCGACTTGACTTGACTGATTTTTGGCATAGAGATAGTTTATGGGCCAGAGAGTGACATAGGCTACTTTTTATCCTGGAAAAAAGGAAAGTTCCCGAGGGAGCAGCGCGCGATAACCGAATTCCACGCGGGCGAAGCCGCGGGCAAAAGCTAGTTAAACTATATTTTTGGGGCTCCACTCCTTTGTTGCCCCCAGACCTCTAAATCCGGCCCTGCTTATGTACCCCCTTTTTCATACTAGTTGCATAGAAAAGTGGATATTTATGTTAGGGCACCGACTGTACCTCTGGCTTGTCCAACAGTACGATCCGGTTCTCTATCTTGGGCGCCAGCTCGCAAGACTGCTGCTCCAAGTCATCCAGCGAAGCCCGGCGCGTTAATCTGAACAAAAAATAGTATTTTATGCAACTGTATCGTAATAGGGGTCCTTAAAACACGAGTGTGGGTTTATGAAACGAGGCGTAGCCGAGTATCATAATAGGGTCACATGAGTGTTTTAAGGCCTAATTACGTACAGTTGCATACAATATTTTATCTATATCCATATATTAAATCCTCTATCATGTGTTCAAGAACCATTGAGAATGACCTGCATTAACGAGAACTAGGTAGGTGCTGCTCCACGTGGTCGCGGCGCCCCCCCCCCGTGCTGTAATGATGTATGAAATCTCATTATGATACAGAAATCTGTATCGTAATGACCATTACGATACAGCCGTGTTCATAATAGAATCCAATGTCGTAATGCTGGTCATTACCTATGGTTTTTGAACCCATAATTGAGGATTTACTATATGGGTGTAGATAAAAACAGTTTAAAGAAACAATACGGTAGAACTTAATGTGGACACACACGCGTTTTAGGTCATTAGAGTTGTATGAGTACAGATCTAGTGGACAAAGTTTTTTCATCGTATTAGTAGACTTCGGTAAGCGAGTACGAAAATAATGATGGCAAATAATTGTACATCTGTACTTACATCGTGGTGTGTGTGTGTGTGTGTGTGTGTGTGTGTGTGTGTGTGTGTGTGTGTGCGTACCTGTGGGGTGGGGGTGGGGGTGGGGGTGGGGCGGCGGCTCGGCGGCGGAGGAGGCGCGGCGGAGCGGCGGCGGCCCGTCCAGCTCCGTCACGTCCAACATTTTCACTAGACTGTGCCTGGACAGTAAGTATTTGTAAACAAGTCATTCAACGAACAACTTTTTAGTTGTTGCCATTATAATTTTATTTTAATAATTATTATTAGTTTTTGACCTTGGAGGCTTTTTACACCTCTGAAGATTGTATAATTTAATTAATTTAATTAGTTTACTTTGACATTTAGAGACTATATACATCTCTGAATTATTTAGATTAGGAATTTTATTATTAACATAGGGACTTTATACATCCCCTTGCTGTATAATAATTTTATTATTAACTCAGGGACTTTATACATCCCCTTGTTATGTTTAAGGCTGTATATTGTTAAGCTTATGGATTTTAAACTTTTATATTTTTAGTTTAAATTCTAGTCACAGGCTCGCGACGTCGAAGTTCCCAAGACGATCCCATAGAGCTTATGGGAACGGAAGCAATACCATGCCCTCGGTACCGCTCTGCTTTCAGAGCATGACATGAGTGCGTGTGAGCTAACTTTGGGGGCGGCAGACGTGAACTTGCCTTCGAAATCCAAAAGCTTAATGGTTACTTGACCTGAAATGCATATTTCAGAACCAAATTATTATTATTATTATTTTAAAATTTATGACGGTGGAAGCATTCTACACTTCCACTGAACGTAGATATAGTTTAGATATAGTTAGTGTTTAGTATTGTAACTAAGGGACCCCATACATCCCTGTATTTCTTTTATTATTATTTTTTGTATTTTTTTTTCTTTAATTGTATAATATAGTTTTTAAGTATTTTATTTGTAATTATATTTTTATGAAAAAATGACTTTCTGCCAAGTTTATTGCGGCGCATTCTTCTTGGCAATGATGGTCTTTCCGAAAGCGCTGGTAGTTTAAAAAAATGACGTGTAAAAGTGCCCATTGCGGCCTATTTACTGAATAAATCATTTGAATTTTTTGAATTTGAATTTAAACGTGTTCTGAGTTACTTATTAAAAGTATGATTTTATGGGGAACACATTTACTAAAAGTTAGGAGTTGTTTTAAGGCAATTCCTTCATGGCTCGTCTACTAATAATGCTAGTATAGTATACGAGTAGTACTTTGCAAATATTTTTCTAACAAAGTGTGTTACTCTTGTTGGACAGAAAAACATACACTGAAAAATTGATTGACTGTCAAAATCCAATCCAATCGTTGCATTCTCGCGGCGATATCGTTCCGCGCTAGCGGGGATATCGCTTCAACTTATCCGAAAATCGCCAGTGTGATAAGGCTCTTGCAGAGACAATAAACAGCGGGGTACCTGCGGCTGAGCGTGACGAGCGACTGGCGGTGCTTGGAGTAACAATAAACAGCGGGGTACCTGCGGCTGAGCGTGACGAGCGACTGGCGGTGCTTGGAGTAACAATAAACAGCGGGGTACCTGCGGCTGAGCGTGACGAGCGACTGGCGGTGCTTGGAGTAACAATAAACAGCGGGGTACCTGCGGCTGAGCGTGACGAGCGACTGGCGGTGCTTGGAGTAACAATAAACAGCGGGGTACCTGCGGCTGAGCGTGACGAGCGACTGGCGGTGCTTGGAGTAACAATAAACAGCGGGGTACCTGCGGCTGAGCGTGACGAGCGACTGGCGGTGCTTGGAGTAACAATAAACAGCGGGGTACCTGCGGCTGAGCGTGACGAGCGACTGGCGGTGCTTGGAGTAACAATAAACAGCGGGGTACCTGCGGCTGAGCGTGACGAGCGACTGGCGGTGCTTGGAGTAACAATAAACAGCGGGGTACCTGCGGCTGAGCGTGACGAGCGACTGGCGGTGCTTGGAGTAACAATAAACAGCGGGGTACCTGCGGCTGAGCGTGACGAGCGACTGGCGGTGCTTGGAGTAACAATAAACAGCGGGGTACCTGCGGCTGAGCGTGACGAGCGACTGGCGGTGCTTGGAGTAACAATAAACAGCGGGGTACCTGCGGCTGAGCGTGACGAGCGACTGGCGGTGCTTGGAGTAACAATAAACAGCGGGGTACCTGCGGCTGAGCGTGACGAGCGACTGGCGGTGCTTGGAGTAACAATAAACAGCGGGGTACCTGCGGCTGAGCGTGACGAGCGACTGGCGGTGCTTGGAGTAACAATAAACAGCGGGGTACCTGCGGCTGAGCGTGACGAGCGACTGGCGGTGCTTGGAGTAACAATAAACAGCGGGGTACCTGCGGCTGAGCGTGACGAGCGACTGGCGGTGCTTGGAGTAACAATAAACAGCGGGGTACCTGCGGCTGAGCGTGACGAGCGACTGGCGGTGCTTGGAGTAACAATAAACAGCGGGGTACCTGCGGCTGAGCGTGACGAGCGACTGGCGGTGCTTGGAGTAACAATAAACAGCGGGGTACCTGCGGCTGAGCGTGACGAGCGACTGGCGGTGCTTGGAGTAACAATAAACAGCGGGGTACCTGCGGCTGAGCGTGACGAGCGACTGGCGGTGCTTGGAGTAACAATAAACAGCGGGGTACCTGCGGCTGAGCGTGACGAGCGACTGGCGGTGCTTGGAGTAACAATAAACAGCGGGGTACCTGCGGCTGAGCGTGACGAGCGACTGGCGGTGCTTGGAGTAACAATAAACAGCGGGGTACCTGCGGCTGAGCGTGACGAGCGACTGGCGGTGCTTGGAGTAACAATAAACAGCGGGGTACCTGCGGCTGAGCGTGACGAGCGACTGGCGGTGCTTGGAGTAACAATAAACAGCGGGGTACCTGCGGCTGAGCGTGACGAGCGACTGGCGGTGCTTGGAGTAACAATAAACAGCGGGGTACCTGCGGCTGAGCGTGACGAGCGACTGGCGGTGCTTGGAGTAACAATAAACAGCGGGGTACCTGCGGCTGAGCGTGACGAGCGACTGGCGGTGCTTGGAGTAACAATAAACAGCGGGGTACCTGCGGCTGAGCGTGACGAGCGACTGGCGGTGCTTGGAGTAACAATAAACAGCGGGGTACCTGCGGCTGAGCGTGACGAGCGACTGGCGGTGCTTGGAGTAACAATAAACAGCGGGGTACCTGCGGCTGAGCGTGACGAGCGACTGGCGGTGCTTGGAGTAACAATAAACAGCGGGGTACCTGCGGCTGAGCGTGACGAGCGACTGGCGGTGCTTGGAGTAACAATAAACAGCGGGGTACCTGCGGCTGAGCGTGACGAGCGACTGGCGGTGCTTGGAGTAACAATAAACAGCGGGGTACCTGCGGCTGAGCGTGACGAGCGACTGGCGGTGCTTGGAGTAACAATAAACAGCGGGGTACCTGCGGCTGAGCGTGACGAGCGACTGGCGGTGCTTGGAGTAACAATAAACAGCGGGGTACCTGCGGCTGAGCGTGACGAGCGACTGGCGGTGCTTGGAGTAACAATAAACAGCGGGGTACCTGCGGCTGAGCGTGACGAGCGACTGGCGGTGCTTGGAGTAACAATAAACAGCGGGGTACCTGCGGCTGAGCGTGACGAGCGACTGGCGGTGCTTGGAGTAACAATAAACAGCGGGGTACCTGCGGCTGAGCGTGACGAGCGACTGGCGGTGCTTGGAGTAACAATAAACAGCGGGGTACCTGCGGCTGAGCGTGACGAGCGACTGGCGGTGCTTGGAGTAACAATAAACAGCGGGGTACCTGCGGCTGAGCGTGACGAGCGACTGGCGGTGCTTGGAGTAACAATAAACAGCGGGGTACCTGCGGCTGAGCGTGACGAGCGACTGGCGGTGCTTGGAGTAACAATAAACAGCGGGGTACCTGCGGCTGAGCGTGACGAGCGACTGGCGGTGCTTGGAGTAACAATAAACAGCGGGGTACCTGCGGCTGAGCGTGACGAGCGACTGGCGGTGCTTGGAGTAACAATAAACAGCGGGGTACCTGCGGCTGAGCGTGACGAGCGACTGGCGGTGCTTGGAGTAACAATAAACAGCGGGGTACCTGCGGCTGAGCGTGACGAGCGACTGGCGGTGCTTGGAGTAACAATAAACAGCGGGGTACCTGCGGCTGAGCGTGACGAGCGACTGGCGGTGCTTGGAGTAACAATAAACAGCGGGGTACCTGCGGCTGAGCGTGACGAGCGACTGGCGGTGCTTGGAGTAACAATAAACAGCGGGGTACCTGCGGCTGAGCGTGACGAGCGACTGGCGGTGCTTGGAGTAACAATAAACAGCGGGGTACCTGCGGCTGAGCGTGACGAGCGACTGGCGGTGCTTGGAGTAACAATAAACAGCGGGGTACCTGCGGCTGAGCGTGACGAGCGACTGGCGGTGCTTGGAGTAACAATAAACAGCGGGGTACCTGCGGCTGAGCGTGACGAGCGACTGGCGGTGCTTGGAGTAACAATAAACAGCGGGGTACCTGCGGCTGAGCGTGACGAGCGACTGGCGGTGCTTGGAGTAACAATAAACAGCGGGGTACCTGCGGCTGAGCGTGACGAGCGACTGGCGGTGCTTGGAGTAACAATAAACAGCGGGGTACCTGCGGCTGAGCGTGACGAGCGACTGGCGGTGCTTGGAGTAACAATAAACAGCGGGGTACCTGCGGCTGAGCGTGACGAGCGACTGGCGGTGCTTGGAGTAACAATAAACAGCGGGGTACCTGCGGCTGAGCGTGACGAGCGACTGGCGGTGCTTGGAGTAACAATAAACAGCGGGGTACCTGCGGCTGAGCGTGACGAGCGACTGGCGGTGCTTGGAGTAACAATAAACAGCGGGGTACCTGCGGCTGAGCGTGACGAGCGACTGGCGGTGCTTGGAGTAACAATAAACAGCGGGGTACCTGCGGCTGAGCGTGACGAGCGACTGGCGGTGCTTGGAGTAACAATAAACAGCGGGGTACCTGCGGCTGAGCGTGACGAGCGACTGGCGGTGCTTGGAGTAACAATAAACAGCGGGGTACCTGCGGCTGAGCGTGACGAGCGACTGGCGGTGCTTGGAGTAACAATAAACAGCGGGGTACCTGCGGCTGAGCGTGACGAGCGACTGGCGGTGCTTGGAGTAACAATAAACAGCGGGGTACCTGCGGCTGAGCGTGACGAGCGACTGGCGGTGCTTGGAGTAACAATAAACAGCGGGGTACCTGCGGCTGAGCGTGACGAGCGACTGGCGGTGCTTGGAGTAACAATAAACAGCGGGGTACCTGCGGCTGAGCGTGACGAGCGACTGGCGGTGCTTGGAGTAACAATAAACAGCGGGGTACCTGCGGCTGAGCGTGACGAGCGACTGGCGGTGCTTGGAGTAACAATAAACAGCGGGGTACCTGCGGCTGAGCGTGACGAGCGACTGGCGGTGCTTGGAGTAACAATAAACAGCGGGGTACCTGCGGCTGAGCGTGACGAGCGACTGGCGGTGCTTGGAGTAACAATAAACAGCGGGGTACCTGCGGCTGAGCGTGACGAGCGACTGGCGGTGCTTGGAGTAACAATAAACAGCGGGGTACCTGCGGCTGAGCGTGACGAGCGACTGGCGGTGCTTGGAGTAACAATAAACAGCGGGGTACCTGCGGCTGAGCGTGACGAGCGACTGGCGGTGCTTGGAGTAACAATAAACAGCGGGGTACCTGCGGCTGAGCGTGACGAGCGACTGGCGGTGCTTGGAGTAACAATAAACAGCGGGGTACCTGCGGCTGAGCGTGACGAGCGACTGGCGGTGCTTGGAGTAACAATAAACAGCGGGGTACCTGCGGCTGAGCGTGACGAGCGACTGGCGGTGCTTGGAGGCGCGCGCGCGGCCGCAGCGCACGTTGATGGCCGCGAAGTGGTTCTGCACAGCTAAGCCTATCTCTGGGCACATGTCCTCTGATACCTGCCAGATCAACAAATAAATAGACATACATACGTTATACACAAGCGTTTCTTAAGGGCGGTATGGATCCCGAGAATTCTCAGATTAAAAGAATACATATATATTTTTAAATATTAGAATTAGAATTAGAATCGTTTATAGCAAGTCACATTACAATTTAAAGGTGGAAAATAATATAAATAAGTAGTACACATGTGACACCCTGCAAGGGCATGGCAAATAACCCAACATAACATAAATTTATATTCTAGGACTAGGCTTCATATTATTATATACAAATTCTAAACGCTCTAAGCATTTCTTTTTATTATATTATTATAACGTCAATTTTAAAGCTAGTAGCTGTTTTAATATATACTTTGGATGGCCTAGCCTTGGCCTGGCCAGGTTAAGTCATTTTTATCGGTGATCAAATTAAAACTCCATGTATGTAGAAGAACCCTCCGTCGAATAGTCGGCTAAAAAACTACATAGTACAATACAACGCCTCATCCAACTGTATTTTTCCTAGATTACAAGTGCATATACTGACCAGCACCCTACAAGCGGGCAGCATGCTGAACCCGTCGTTCCCGTTGTAAAGGTACTGCTTGACCGCGAGCCTGTAGGTCAGTTCCCTCTGCAGGTACTCGTCGCCGACCTTGACGAGCTGCCGCGCCACGCGCGCCCCCGCCGGCTTGCTCGGGTCGAACCCGAACGAAACGCCTGCCACCTGTACCATACATTACTTGATAACTTACTAATTACATATTTTCCATCACACTTGCTCGTAAACTGTGTCGTAACGTGCAGGCTACCTTGGTTGCAACCCCCCAAATAAAACCCTCGACCTTAATGTGCTTGTCATGAAACCCGTGGTCGGTAAATGAGTTATTGCCAGTACTAATTTCATCAAAAATCAAAAAATCAAAATCAAAATCATTTATTCAGTAAATAGGCCGCAATGGGCACTTTTACACGTCATTTTTTTAAAACTACCAGCGCTTTCGGAAAGACCATCATTGCCAAGAAGAATGCGCCGCAAGAAACTTGGCAGAAAGTCATTTTTCAACATAAATAATTACAAATAAAATACTTAAAAACTACAGTATACAATGAAATAAAAGAAAATACAAATAATAATAATAATAATACAGGGATGTATGGGTCCTTAGTTACAAAACTAAACTCTAACTATAATCTACGTTCAGTGAAGTGTAGAATGCTCCACCGTCATAAATTAAAAAAAAAAAAAAATTATAATAATAATAATTTAATTCTGAAATTTACATTTCAGTCAAGTAACCATTAAACTTTTGGATTCCGAGGCAAGCTCACGTCTGCCGCCCCCAAAGTTAGCTCACACGAACTCATGTCATGCTCTGAAAGCAGAGCGGTACCGAGTGCATGGTATTGCTCCGTTCCCATAAGCTCTATGGGATCGTCTTGGAGCTTCGACGTCGCGGGCCTGTGACTAGAAATTAAACTAAAAATATACACGTTTAAAATCCATAAGCTTAACAATATACAGCCTTAAATATAGCAAGGGATGTATGAGTCCTGAGTTAATAATAAATTACTATATAGCAAGGGGATGTAGAAAGTCCCTGAGTTAACAATAAATAAAATTCCTAATCTAAATAATTCAGAGATGTATATAGTCTCTGAATGTCAAAGTAAACTATTTAATTAACCAAATTATACAATCTTCAGAGGTGTAAAAAGCCTCCAATTCAAAAACTTAAAATTATTAAAATAAAGAAATGGAGATGTATAAGGTCTCCAAATGTCAAACCAATAAATATTTTTAAATTAAATTCTGCAACGTGGACAACGGCAACAGAACCAGAAACTAGACACGAAAGTGCGCCGGGACACTGCCAAGTCACACTTCACAACACTTATTTATACACCGACATAAACACACACACATACACAAACACGAATACATCATCACACATCAACATCCTAATTTTCATCGACTTTCAGTTCAGGCCATGTCGCATCATCACTAAGTACTCCTCAACTTTATAGTAAGCTTTCTTCAGAAGTGCACTCTTATGTATTCTTTAAAAGAGTTGTGTGGCAATTTCCATGCTTCTACAGGAACTTTATTGTAAAATCTCACACAGTTTCCCACAAAAGATTTGCTTACTTTCCGTAAACGGAATTTTGGAACGGCAAGCTTGTGCTTATTACGAGTATTGATATCATGTACGTCTGACACTTTTTAAAGGACTCGATATTCTTGTGTGTATACAATATCACATCATGTATATACTGTGAAGCTACTGTGAGGATGTTTATCTCCTTGAAGCGTTCTCTTAGTGAATCTCGGGAGCCAAGGTTGTAGATAGACCGGACTGCCCTCTTCGTAGAATGAAGATAGTTTCTATGTCGGCTGCCTTGCCCAAATCAGCATACATAGGACATTATGCTGTGAAAATAACTGAAATAAACTAGCCGGGCAGTTTCAACGTTGGTAAATTGTCTGATTCTTCGTACAGCATAGGCGGCAGAGCTCAATCTACCAGCAAGACCAGAAATATGCGGGCTCCATTGTAAATTACGATCCAACGTAAGACCAAGAAAAACAGTCTCATGCACAAGTTTCAGATTCTCTCCGTTTAAGGAAATAGTTGTTTCAAACTGTCTCACATTAGGCAACGAAAATTTCATACACTTAGTTTTAGCTGCATTTAGTAATAATTGTTAGCGGTGAACCAGTTTAGCGCCTCTGCTAAAGTCTCATTGATGGGGTTGGATCTTCTTGTTGCCTGTTTACTTTGAATATCAAAGAAGTATCATCTGCAACAATACTATGTTACATTTCTGTTCTAGCAAGTGGGGCAGGTCATTTATATATACTAGAAAGAGAAATGGACCCAAATGGAGCCTTGTGGAACTCCAAGCTTCACCGCTGAGCCAACTGACTGCGTTCTATTTATGTCCACTTTTTGAATTCTTTGGCTGAGATAAGACTTACCAGGTTAAGTCTTTAGCTGAAAGTCCATAGTGTTGAAGTTTGCGGATAAGCGCTCATGCTCCACGCAATCGAAGGCCTTGAGAGGTCGCAAAATAGCATGTCATGAAGCCCGCGGTCGGTCAATGAGTTGTTACTGCATGTGTGCTGCTGCTCCGTGCGCGCGCTGCACACGCACGCCATGCACATGCTGCGGAGGGGGGGGGGGGAGGGCGCGGGAGCTGGTGCTGCCAAGAGTGCACTTAGCGGTATCGACAATTTTTTTTTAATATTACTTTTTCTTTTACAAATATGTAGTATATTTGTTTATTCGCAAATGTGATGAAAACATTGTATGTCGCACGGGCGGTACTAGAATTACGAACATCGACTCATTAAAGCCCTCAGTCTTCGACTTCGGGCTTCTAATAGACTCTCGTTCGTAATTCCTTATTTACCGCCCTTAAGACACAATGTACTATAGGGTCTGTCTCACCACTAATTGGTAAATTTTATTTTACAGATAAATGTCATGCCGTTTCTGATTATTCGGACAAAGCAAACAGAGACGACATCATAGATATCGGTCTCATAAAGTTAATCAATGAACGAAGAAGAAGAATGAAGGGATCCCACAGGGTGCGAAAAAATCCGATTTTTTATAATAAAAATCAAAAATAGTTTTTTTTTTTATATAAATTGGATATATATCAGATATATATCCAAATAATTATTTTTTAATTTGTGCTCAGAAACAAACCATTTTACAAGTTAGTTATCAAATAACTAATAATATAACTATATTTAATAGTTTTTATTTAATATTGATTTAGTACATGTTGGTCATTGCTTTTGTTGAATAAGTTAGCTCGTAAATAAGGGATATATTAATAAAAACATATAATTGACTCTAAATTATATTATTTCTTACCTAACTAGTAAACAGAATCCGGCAATTTAATTGATATGTTGTGGCTAAAATCCGGCAAAAACAAAAAGCACACACAGATTGTTCAACTTTTTAGGGTTCCGTACTCAAAGGGCAAAATCGGGACCCTATTGCTAAAAATCCATTGTCTGTCTGTCTGTCAGGCTGGATCTCATGCACCGTGATAGCTAAACAGTTGAAATTCACAGATGATCTTCACAATAAATTGAAATTGAAATAGTTATGTTAGTATACGCCCACCCACGAAATGGACGGATGATCTGAGGGTATATTGGGTAACGTTTCTAACACTCTCGATCACAGTGAAAATAACAATTTTCGCATACAAAAACTGTCGTTTGATTGTGATTGCGAGTGTCCACGCAATAGACCCTCTGGTTTATGCCGCGAGCCACGATGGATGCAGGCCGCTTCTAGCCGTAGCAGCTGGAGGTCTAGGACTAACAGTGAGCGTCCTAAGAATGCTGATGACCTTGAGAATACTTTGCTATGCTGTTTAAAAAAAAAAAGACTGCCATGTTTCTTGCGGCGCATTCCTCTTGGCAATGATGGTCTTTCCGAAAACGCTGGTTGAATAAAAAAAATACATGAGAGCCCTTTGTGGCCTACTTTCAGACGGCAAACGTTTTGATTTTTTGACTTTGACTCTGACCTGCGGAAACCGTCCCTCCAAGCTCGGGTACTGGCTGACGGCATTCTCCAGCACTTGCAGTATGACGGCCCCCGAAGCCTCCACCACGACGATGGGGTCCCGCATGGGAATTATGGAGCCCAGGTCGCGCAGGGTGAAGTCCCCGGCCGGGTGCACCTGGGGGAACAATTATACCAATTTTCTCACAGATGGGTCTCTTAGGGCTTACGGTGTTTGACGCGCGCGGTCTGCACGGAGCGGGGGGGGGGGGAGCCCGTTGAACTATAGCACGAGCAGCGCTAACTGCGCGGGTCGCGTGCACAGGACTGTATAGTAGGAATTATTGAAGAGTCCCGATCTCGTTAACAGCCAACCTTCGAACAAAGCCATTTTATTCTATTGTGCCCTCAACCGGTAATACTCAGTTTAAAATGAACGGAAATATAAAATAAAATAGTTCATTGAAATAACGACTTTATTGTCTAGAGTAGAATCATCATCATCATTCCAGCCTATATTCGTCCCACTGCAGGGCAGCGGCCTCCTCTCAGAACAAGAGGGCTTGGGCCATAAGTAGAAAGGCTAGAGTAGAAAGTGCATTTTAAAATAAATACACGTTCGCACCCAACAGTGCAAGGACTGCTGCTTCGCGGCAGGATTAGCGAGCAAGACGGTGGTAGCAATCCGGGCGGACCTCGCACAAGGTCCGACCACCTATCACCTATGGTCATCATCCCAGCCAGTTATAAAGCCGTACCTGGTCAGAGCGGAAGGTCCCCGAGTTGAGCAGCACCAGGTCGGCCCCGGTGGCCGCGAGCAGCACGTCGCAGATCCAGTTGCCCAGGTTGCACTCCTGGCGCCGGATGCACGAGAACCGGCCCTCCAGCGGCACGCAGAACTTGCCCAGAACCTCGTCCATCTTGCCTTCTATCATGGCTGGAAACATCACCACTTTGTTTTCAGCACCGATCAAATCACCCAAAGGTAGACTTCCGACTGGAGCGGCTGTATCGCAACGGCCGCTGCGTCAGTGTCGCAGCGGCTCTGACGCAGATTGGCTTCCGAGCAGCGCGACTCCGGTGTCAGTTTGTTGTTATTCCATGCAAAATAACCTCAAAACCACGTGCGATCCCTGCGATCGCACGGCAGTGCTAGCGCAAACATGGCACGACCGCTATCGCTCGGCGATACTGACGCGGCGCCACTGTCGCTTTTTTCTTGTCAATAAATGTTGTGAGTTTGAGTTTGAGTTAGAAATAGTGAGATAAGGAAACGTTGTGGTCTGAAAGAAGATGTAGTGACAAAAATTGAGAAAGGTATGCTGAGATGATTTGGCCATGTCGAGAAATGAATGAAAACGATAGACGAAAAAAAGTGTATGAGGCGAGTGTGAATGAAAGTGTTGGAAGGGGTAACCTAGGCGGACGTTTCGAGACCAAAATCAGGGACGTCTTGGAAAAAGGCCAGGTCAAGAAGTACCCTAAACGAAGAGCATATTATATATTTTTTTTTTATTGACTGAATGGCAAACGAGCAAGTGGGTCTCCTGATGGTAAGATATCACCACCGCCCATCAGGGACAACTGCAAACACCAGGGTATTGCATGTATGAAGGGAATAATGAAAGTGGACGAAGCGAAACAAGTATGTAAGGATCGTAGCAAGTGGAAAGAAGTGGTCTCTGCCTACCCCTACGGGAAAGAGGCGTGATTATATGTATGTATGTGTGTATGAAAATAGTACTTTCGAACCCTAACCCAACCTTTTCGTAGAAAAAGTCATATAGTAACATCGCATTGCTTTTTGAATTTATTATGACGCTTACTGTGAGAACGTTCTACGGTAGATCAAGAATCAAATGATTTTCATCGCTGATTTTCTGCCAGAACCTTCTGTCTTTCATAACTCACGGAACGATACACAAATAATATTGATGACGCTGATCTAACCAGAGTACTTGTCAGTGGCTGCCTTGAGCACGGCGTCTTCTGCGTACGCGCTGGTCACGTGCACGTCAGCAATGTCCACGCGCGTGCCGTCGGCGGTGAAGCTGATGCTGATCTTGGAGAACTGCCGGAAGTCTGTCCCGCTCTTCACTATGTATTTGTTGTTTACCTGACGAGTACAATGTATCATCATACCCGGGATACTGTCAGAAGATGCATGTTTTTTTCTCTCAAACTGTCAACTATTTAGGACATATTTCAGGATTATCCTGTAGAACCCTATAGTTTATCAATAAATGTTATAACAATCCTAAAGTACTTACAATTTCAGAAAAATCGTCCATAAATATGAAAAATAATTTGTGAAAAATATTTTCGGCGAAAACTTAAAGAATCAGTATAAAGACATGCAAACCGATGGACGGAAAATAGAGAACAACTGAGGTACACTTCGATTATAATATTAAAGTACTGATAAAATTTAATAACAATTAAAGCTACTGATGTTTAGGTCAAGTGATAACTAGGTCAAAACTTATTTAGGCGAAAAAATATTGATGCGAAACTTTTTGAACGGTTTTATTTAGCTTCCCTTTTGGGTCTTGTCTATAGAACATAGCTTAATAGATGTTTAGTTAAATTTATTTGGCTAAATAATAATAAGATCAATGACAATTAGGTCAAAACATTATTCGGCGAAACGACATTTATGCGAAAAAAATTTAGACAAAAGAAATTAGGGCAAAAGTATTTAAGGTTAGATTGCACTTACCTCTATGACCTCATACACGTGGTCATGTCCGCCGAGGATGAGATCTATGTTGGTATTGCCTTCCGCCAACTTTATGTCATTTGGAGTGCGCATGTGCGTGAGAGCTATAACGTACTCGCAACCCTGGGAACAATAGATGTGTTTCATACGACGAAATCGGCCAGTAGCATCACACTGCGGGGCTCCTAGGTTATCGAGTTTTAAGCGTTCGAACGAGCGCGCATGTACGCTACTAGCATTTTTGTTTTGCGTCAACACTAGCGAGTCGTGGTAGCAAAATGGTTTGACCTATGGGTTCTCAAGTGGAGGGTCGGGAGGTCGGACCCACGCTCGCACCTTCACCGTAAAGCTCGTTTGGAAAAAAAATAGAGTTGCGAGTCCAGATTAGAACCGACGATCCTCTGTTTGAGAAGCCACAGGTCAAACTACTAGGCCACCGCAGCTGTGACGGCTTAGATCTTTACACCTGTTTTATTTTGTTATATAACTTCATACCTCTTGTTTGAGCTGTTCGGAGAGTTTCGCCCCCGCTTGCAAAAAGTCGATGAAAGTTACTTCCTCAGGATTTATCGTTGCCAGCGTCTCCAGCCATTCCTGAAAGAGACAGCTGTTGATAAAGTAATGTACACTAGTGTTAAAATCCTATAACCCACGCAATAAAACAAACAAGGGGAATCCAGTGTTAATGGTGGAAATACACACAGAATATGTTTGTACACAGAAATCTACTAGTTAGCGCAAATATCGTCCGGTCACGCTTGTGATTGGTTTAAAACAAAGTGAGCCAATCGCAAGCAAACGGACTTCACGATACTAAACGCAATCGATAAATTATCGATAAAGTACATCGTGACGTGACAATGAGTCCTACCTGCTCGACGAGTCCGATGAGTCCGATCTTGTGTCCGTTGCACATTTACGCATGCGTGATGCGACCGTCGCTTAGAGGCCGGACGGTCTCGTTGGCTGTGATGATGATGGCAGTGAGTCCTACCTGCTCGACGAGTCCGATGAGTCCGATCTTGTGTCTGTTGCACATTTACGCAAGCGTGATGTCGCTTAGAGACCGGCCGGTCTCGTTGGCTGTGATGATGATGGCAGTGAGTCCTACCTGCTCGACGAGTCCGATGAGTCCGATCTTGTGTCCGTTGCACATTAACGCATGCGTGATGCGACCGTCGCTTAGAGGCCGGACGGTCTCGTTGGCTGTGATGATGATGGCAGTGAGTCCTACCTGCTCGACGAGTCCGATGAGTCCGATCTTGTGTCCGTTGCACATTTACGCAAGCGTGATGTCGCTTAGAGACCGGCCGGTCTCTTTGGCTGTGATGATGATGGCAGTGAGTCCTACCTGCTCGACGAGTCCGATGAGTCCGATCTTGTGTCCGTTGCACATTTACGCATGCGTGATGCGACCGTCGCTTAGAGGCCGGACGGTCTCGTTGGCTGTGATGATGATGGCAGTGAGTCCTACCTGCTCGAAGAGTCCGATATTGTGCACGTTGCATAACCACCGCGTGCGTGATGCGACCGACATTAAGATGCTGGTCGGTCTCTTTGTCTATGATCATGATGGCAGTGAGTCCTACCTGCTCGACGAGTCCGATGAGTCCGATCTTGTGTCCGTTGCACATTAACGCATGCGTGATGCGACCGTCGCCCAGCGGCCGACCGGTTTCGTTGTCTATGACATTGGACATCAACCACGGGAAGTTACACTGTGCGACGAGCCCAGAAAGTACTTCTAGGCCGAAATCTGAAAAAAAAAAACAGTTAAAGTATGAGCCGGATTATGTATCGTAGGTTCCGTAAAAAAAAAAGCAAAAATAAGTTTGTATTTTGTACTATTTCCAAAAGTTAATTGAATTTCTGCAATTAAAAATTATTATTCAGGGTTTTGATTGTTGGATTAACGTTGACTATTGTTGTGGTTGTGGTACAGTCACCAGCATTCATATCTGCCACAGCGGAGCGTGCAAAAATATCTGACACGTCCTTCCGGCCCTTTAAATAGAGTTGTACCAGATATTTATGCACGCTTGTTGTGTCAGATATTGGTGCTGGTGACTGTACAGCCAAATATGTGGTCTCCCACCCTAAAGTTGATAATCAATCGTTTACATGACATAAAACAATAATCTCAATGCACGTGTTTGTCAACTTAAAAGTTCGACTTTACGACGACCACCTTATTTGGCTGATGGTACCATCAGCCAAATAAGTGGTCTACCAATTTTTAAACAAGTTCCTGTCAAATAAATATGTCGCTGAAGTCGAACTTTCAAGTTGACAGACACGTCTATTGGCATTATTGTTTTATGACATGCAAACGATTATCAACTTTAGGGTGGTAGACCACAAATTTGGCTGATGGTACATTAACTTAACGTTACGTTAAATTAGCGTAACTCACTCTTGACTTACCAAAATCGTGATTCCCGAACACGGCACAATGGACACCGATTTCGTTTAGAACAGGCACCATTTGTTCACCTTTCGTGTATGTGCTTACTGAAAGCGAAAACATTAAAGAAACAAGAATTAAACGGAATCCTGAAAGACTGGTCCATGTTTGTATTCCTAGGACAGCTTTATATAGAAAACATTGCTTTGCCATGTGTATGAAAATTATTAACAAGCTACCGAAAAGCATACGGGAGCTACCCCTGAATATATTTAAAAAAAAGTTAATGCAAATACTGTTGGAAAAGATATACTACAGTGTAGGCGATTTTCTGTCGCAAGATAGTTTCTAGTACAGTTGTTTTTAGTGTTAGAAAATGTAATTTGCATGCTAGTATAAGAAAATTGTACAAATAGCAGGATAAGAAACCTTTTGTCTCATTACCATCTAATGACAGTTGATGTAACTACTTATTCTATGCAAATAAATCTTCTATTCTATTCTATTCTATTAAATATTTTTTACACACATAAATTCAATCAGGTACAGATAGTTCAACTCAGTCGTGCGCGCGGCCCTATGTGTGCGTGCGCTTGTAAATATACAAGTTTCACGTGACGCGGCAGTCGTCGTCCGAGCAAGACGTGTTCTTATCGCTTTACCCACACATAGGGCCGCGCGCACAACTGAGTTGAACTATCTGTAGGTATCTTATGAAAATACAGGGTTAGCAGAGCGCTGTTTCCAAGCAAAATGTATGTAGTGTGGGGTCATTTTACATTGGTTACAGACAGACAAAAAATTGAATTCTCAAATTTACTTTATTGGTTATGCTAATTTGTTCACCTTCATACCTAATTTCAAGTTTCTAGGACAACCGGAAGTACCCTATAGGTTTTTCGGTAAAATGGCGTCTCCGAATAGTTTTTTATATCCCTCGTCCCAAAAGTCAAAATAGCCAAAACCTATCAGTGACCTAAATATTAAATAACGGTTTATTTGCTAGTGACTGGCTACTTCAAACATATTTGAGGGTAAAATGATGTACAGGGTGAAACTTTGAACGTTAACAAAAATTAGTATTTCATGCTCAGTTAATGCGGGATAGTAAATAATGCATTGACCCATTGGTTGAAATTTGTTGGATCAAATTTGCGGTTTCCATACACTGACTTCGTGATTTAATTTGAGCAATGTATGGAAACCGTAATTTTTTCAAGTCTATTTTCAACAAATGGGTTAATTGCATTATATAGTATTGCATGTATGTATTTATATAGTTGTTTCATTTGTATTTATTTTAATGTTATTGATTTTTTGTTTGTTTTTATTTTCTGTTTCTGTTTCCGCCACCTATTTTTGTAACATATATAATTTCTTGTACCCAAATGGTTGTCTGGAAGAGATCGCTTTTAAGCGATAAGACCGCCTATTGTCTACCGTGAATCTAAGTGTTTATATTATAAGTATTTTTACTGCTTTAATAAGATAAGACCGCCTATTGTCTACCGTGAATCTAAGTGTTTATATTATAAGTATTTTTACTGCTTTAATAAGATAAGACCGCCTATTGTCTACCGTGAATAAAGTGTTTATATTATAAGTATTTTTACTGCTTTAATAAGATAAGACCGCCTATTGTCTACCGTGAATCTAAGTGTTTATATTATAAGTATTTTTACTGCTTTAATAAGATAAGACCGCCTATTGTCTACCGTGAATCTAAGTGTTTATATTATAAGTATTTTTACTGCTTTAATAAGATAAGACCGCCTATTGTCTACCGTGAATCTAAGTGTTTATATTATAAGTATTTTTACTGCTTTAATAAGATAAGACCGCCTATTGTCTACCGTGAATCTAAGTGTTTATATTATAAGTATTTTTACTGCTTTAATAAGATAGGACCGCCTATTGTCTACCGTGAATCTAAGTGTTTATATTATAAGTATTTTTACTGCTTTAATAAGATAAGACCGCCTATTGTCTACCGTGAATCTAAGTGTTTATATTATAAGTATTTTTACTGCTTTATGGTGTGCAATAAAGAATATTTGTATTGTATTGTATTGTATATTGTCGAGCATCATACTTCGATTTTTTTAGCATTAGAAAAAGGGCCATCTTGAAGAGTATTTCTATTACTTATGATGTAAATGATCATTATGTCTTGGCAATTGTTACTATTTGCTGTGACTCATTTTTCAAGTGTTTTTCAATAAAAAAAGACGTCAAGATTGCTCGCCTTCTTTCTAATGCTAAAAAACGAAGAAGAGAATGCTAAAAGAAGAAGAAAGTTTCACCCTGTATGCTTACGCATGCTAGGCGAGAAGACGTCTCCACTGAAGAGCACGAGAGGGTTCAAATGTTGCAGCGCTTTGACAGCCGTGCTGAATCGCAGCGCGCCGCCCACCGGCTCGGTCTCTGCAAAAAAAAAAAATACACTGTGTAAAACCCGACACCTTCGAGTCATATTGATCATCAAATCATCATTATCGCCAATTTTATGCATTGTTAGGGTTCCGTAGCCAAAATGGCAAAAACGGAACCCTTATAGTTTCGCCATATCTGTCTGTCTGTCCGTCCGCGGCTTTGCCCAGGGACTATCAATGCTACAAAGCTGTAATTTTGCACGAATATATATGTAAACTATGCCGACAAAACGGTACAATAAAAAATTAAAAAAAATTTTTTAGAGTATCTCCCATAGATGTAAAGTGGGGGTGATTTTTTTTCTCATCCAATCTTGTAGTATGGGGTATCGTTGGATAGGTCTTTTAAAACCATTAGGGGGTTGCTAAAACCCCCCCTCTAAAATCTAAACCGGTGGGTGGTAAAATTTTAAAATATTCAGGATGGTAGCAAGTATATAAAACTTACAAGAAAAACTATAACGGTTAAGTTTTCTTGAGAATTATTAGTATTATGGCTACGGACCCTATTTCGAGCGTGTCCGACACGCTCTTGGCCGGTTTTTTATTTACTTGGCTTTACGCTTTATATTTCTTTGAGTTTATTCGTAACAATCATCAAAAAAAAATCCAAAGCTTTCCTCTTTATAATATTAGTATAGATGGCATCCCAACCGGCTGCACAATCATCTTTAGGCCCATAATTATCATTTCTACCTCTGCTTCATCGGTACAAAATGACTTAGGAATCTTAGTAGGTACTAGTATATAGGAAGCATGGAGATGACAGCGACCTACTTTGAGTTTTTTCTGCCAGTTTTTTTCCCATGTTTACGAAAACATAATTTGTTTTGTTGGCAGAGGTCAGGTGAGAACTGTAAGTTCTGATAAGCTTGAGGTTGATTAATTCTGTTTTGACGTATACGTTACCTTTTTTATCTACATCCATATCCAATAAATAAATAAATTCCCTATAATATGTTCAGAGACGATAAGCAAATGACTTACATTACATTAAGAAACTTCTATCTACTCGTGCATCTTAATGTTTTGTTTGCATTATGTTTATTATGCTGTATTTTTTTATTGGCAAATAAATAATAAATAAATTGTAGTGCCGGTGAGCGACACATTCAAATTTCGAACATCTTAAAAAAACAAAATCATGTTTGGTTGCGATAATCGAATTACTTAGTCGATTTGTAATTTCATTCAATACTAAACTTATTGTTCCATACATAATTTGATTTATTAACACAGCAAATAAACATAAAACATATGAAATTAACAGTTAAAAAGAAAACAGAGTGAACTAACCTAAGAAACCTTAACTAAATGTTGCTATAAAATATGTTACTAACATGTTACTATAAAATTAAAAATTATAAAAAGAACACCCCGTCTAAAAGATCCGCCTGTGGCAGGGTTCCCATGTTTATGAATTAAAAAAAACGAACTGTCACTGTCACTCATTTATTGAAACCAAATTGAAACTGAGGTTTTATGCCTACAAAGAAGAACCACTAACTCGAAAATGCAGGTACTTTCATATTTATTCGTATTTTTGCGTATCTTTGTATTTTTTTCAAAAAAATCAATGATTTTTTGTTTTTTTTGCAAAAAATCGTGATTTTTCCAACCCTCTGGTGTCCAAAAATATTTATTAGCAACAACATGAAGTATGTAGGTGTTACAATTGATGAATCTCTCTCGTTCAAGGCTCATATCGAAGCTTTATGTGGCAGAATACGTAAGTTAGTGTTTGTTTTCAAAAAATTACGCTCTATTGCGAACTCAATAATAATCCGGCAAATCTACTTCGCTTTATGTCAATTATGTATAACTTACTGCATTACATCATGGGGTGGCACAACTAAAACGTCATTATTAACACTTGAGAGCCCAACGAGCAGTACTTAAAGTCTCTACTTGCCGTCCTTTCCTCTACCCCACTGGCCTTCTTTATAGATCTTGTAAGGTACTAACAGTAAGACAATTATTTATCATAAGCACTGTTCTCATACTGCAGTGAAACTATTAAAAAAAGACGGAAAGATTTAATTTGCCCCCGAAATATAGGACAAATACAAGCCTTCACTTCTAGATTTTATGTATTTCTGGGACTGTTTCTGTAGAATAGATTAAATAGCATATGGAATGCATCCTCTTAGTTATAAGATACCTACGAAAGATACAGAGAAATTATTTACCATTTTAAAATGAAACTTGTTCTTAAGGTTTCATAAGTTACCTTAGTAGATATTAAGATTGTATTGTATTATATTATGAAAAAAATTATTTAAGAATATAAAACTTATAGAAAATACAATCATATACCTAAGATACTACTAAATACTAAATAATGAATCTACTAGCTAACTTAAATAAATTTTTATATTATAAAAAAAGACCGCCTCGAATCGTTCTGGCGCAAAGGTGCCACACGCTTGCCGCGTTCCCGCGTTGAACGGCGATAGATAGCCTTTGCCATCAAGAACGACTCGGAGCGAGAGTCTAATTCCCCGATCCGCAGCCGGCGTCCTACCTCTTTAAAAAACAACTTAGCCTCGAGCACCAAACAACCGGTCGTCTCCACCGCAAGCGCAACAAAATATGTAATTGGAGAGGGCTGAATATTTCTCACGCTTCCTAAGGGCCGCTGATTCCGCAGCAGCTCCGCGGTCCTCGTGGTTCGACCCAGGTGCGAGGCTGCAAAAGTGCTGACGCAGGTAGCGTCCCAGAGAAGGCACTTTCCCTTTTGCCATGGCCCAAGGTCACCGCATCAGGCCTTTTACCAATCTGACCGACTAAGACCTGGTGGCTCCAGCATTGTAGTAGATACTATATTGTATTATATATTGTAATTGTATGTATGGACAGTACATAGTTGTCTAGTTATGCAAGTCCTTTTTACGCATGTAACATGTAATACAGGATAACCCTAATTCAGGCATTGTGTCATGCTTCTATTTTACTCCGTTTAGGCGTAAGTTTATATTGTAAAACGTATGTTGAATAAAGATTATTTATTGTTTATTTGTACCTGATAATATTGCTGTGCCTTGTGTCGTGAATAAAATAAATGTATTTTCTCAAACATGACATGAAATATTGACGTTGTGTTACAAATAATAGGCTGGGAAGTACCGCGCTGCGGGCGCTGCTTCTCGCCTGCCGGCGCGCGGTCACTCTAGCGGCCTGAAAAGAGATTTCATACAACTTTCCCGGCCGCTGGCCGGCAATGCGACCGTCTTTTGTTTCAACCACCGCCTGCAGCCACACAACAGGGCGACCAGACTAGCGTCCCGCCAGCTTCATTTCTTGTTTTTTCATTTTATTTCATGTAATGTTCGAGAAAAGCACTATACAAGCCTCGGCCGGAACGTGGGCTTGCCGGCCTCTACAGTAATCTACTATTTATTTCTTTCTTTAAAACACTCACTGGTGGTCTGCTCGATGTTGTAGACATCGTTGAAGTGTACGATGAGCACGTCGTCCATGCCGCGGCCGGACAGCTGGCTGACCGCGCGCCGCCCCACCTGGCGCACCTCCAGCGACGCCTGCGCAGAGCCGAGAACCCATCATTATACACACATATTATTGAAATTAATGTAAATATTACGCTACAATCCTGGTTTGACTTGTTGAGGTTTAACTGTTTCGAAGATGGCTAAACCGATCGAGTGTTGCCATTATTTCCGGTTGCGAACTTCCTTCCGCTGGCGTTCGTGTCGTCATAGTGTGTGTAATGTTTTTTATATGTTTTAGTTTTTTAAATGGGTCCACTGAAAACAAAGCGTTGCGGCTTGCCGTAACAGTATGCTGAGTGGGGTCCATCTTTATACTATTTCGATGTTTTTTTTTTGTTCTCTCCATCTAATGTATTTTTATGTGTATCGAATGTTTTTTTTTTTTTTTTTATAAACGAGGGGGCAAACGAGCAGACGGGTCACCTGATGGAGAGCGATCACCGTCGCCCATGGACACCCGCAACACGAGGGAATCACAGGTGCGTTGCCGACCCTTTAAGGAATTGATAGGCTCGAATCTCTCGCTCGATCGAATATGTGTAAATAAATGTTTCTCTCTCTCTTTCTCTCTCTCTCAATAATATCTTGGGATAAATTACACCAATCGACCTAGCCTCAAACTATACAAAGCTTGTACTATGGGTGCTAGACAACGGTGACAAGTAGTGGCAAGTACCGTCATCCCCTCACTACACCAAATTTCTACCCTCAAACTCAAATTCAAATTCAAATGATTTATTCAGTAAATAGGCCGCAATGGGCACTTTTACACGTCATTTTTTAAACTACCAGCGCTTTCGGAAAGACCATCATTGCCAAGAAGAATGCGCCGCAAGAAACTTGGCAGAAAGTAATTTTTTTTCATAATAATATAATTACAAATGAAATACTTAAAAACTATATTATACAATTAAAGAAAAAAAATACAAAAAATAATAATAATAAAAATACAGGGATGTATGGGGTGCCTTAGTTACAATACTAAACACTAACTATGTCTCCTTTTTCTTACCCTATTATCCAACTTTTTATGATCTAACCGGGGGTAGACACAGAAACCGACACATTCGTTCATCTCTGCGGCGCGTTGGGTCGAGCTCCTGCTCCCTTCGACGTTTTCTTCGCAAATTAAGATACGAATCCTACATAAAACACCCTGGGGTGGAAGAATCAAGGAAGAAAAGCGAGCGTCCAACAAGATCCAGCACGCGAGGGGGGTAAATTCGAACCAGGTTAGTTAGACCCCCTTCAACTTCCTTCTACTTCGCCTCCCCAGGTAGTCATTCACGATGACGCGTGCCGTGGCTCTTATTACAATGTCATTAATGTCTAATTTTGACAAAATCACGCGTTTAATTATCGCAATTTTCATGTAGGCAGGCACGCAGTTGTTGTCAAGCGCCGGCCGAGCGGGCGAGCGGACGCGGCGAATATATAGCCATTCGCACTTCAAGTGTACCGGTTGGATGTTCGCGTGTAGTTTTATGTTGATGATTATTTATCTATTTTATCGGTAAAAATAACTAGTAGGCCGCATTCGTAATGAATATGAAATGAGTTAAAAAAACCTCAGATTTCATTACTCTCAATGAATAGACTTTATTTTTGTCTGTCTCTTTGTAGTAGACTGTACAAGCACACAGGGGCTCCCGCCGCATTTCATTTATGGAGCCAGGGCTGTCCAAGGTCGAGCAATTTAATGCCAATTCGCATCCTTTGAGACGTGCGCCACCGTGTGGCTATTCATAGCTAGGGGTGTCACTGGGGTGCTACTACGAAATTTGAAAATCGGAAGTTCGTATCGTACCGTCCCTCTCACTTTCGTATTAAATAATTACGGGACAAACTACGAAGATTATGCACTTCGTAGGTAGTATAGGGACTGCTTAATGCCATGCGAAGCTTGAGGTCCCGGGTTCGATTCCCGTGTCGGGGCAGATATTTGTATGAAAAATACGAATGTTTGTTCTCGGGCCTTGGGTGTTTACTATGTATTTAAGTATGTATCTATCTATATAATTATATTTATCCGTTGCTTAGTACCCATAACACAAGCTTTGCTAAGCTTACTTTGGGACTAGGTCAAATGGTGTGAATTGTCCCGTGATATTTATTTATTTTAATTTTATTTTGATAGATCAATGTGCGAAATGTATCTCTCGTAGCCGGTTATAAATTAACCGGGTGTTATTCCGGTTAAGCCGTGGTGACAATACAATAATCTGGTAGTGACATCCTGGTGGGCCGGCCAGGATCGTCTCTGCAGGACAAAACTCCTCAACGGTTAATGGCATCGACTTGAAACTTGGTACGGAAATGTAATTTGGAAGACAATGCAAGTACAGTCGACAAAAGTACTTACAAATTAAAACAAAAACTCAAACTTCGTATGTTGCCGTTGCCGTCCAGCTGACGCTTATGTCATTTAATACGAGAGTGAGGGACGGCACGATACGAAATTCGAATTTTGTAGTAGCCCCGCCGGTGGAATTAATTTTAGCGACTTTCTAGCGACTTTTGATTTTGAGTCTAGAGACTCGAACTTCTAGGAGTTGGCAACACTGTTTTTATGTAGCACATAAAGTTTGCAACCCTGACACTGGGACGAGGCTAGGAAACGGGGCGATTACAACCGGGACTCTATTTATAGACAGCTAACTTCCTACGCGATTTACCCTCGGGGTCGGGTCGGGACAAAACGTTATTGGGCAAGAAAAAACAAATAATCACACACTAACACTTGGAAACTGTGAAGAACATAGGCTATTACACAAGCAAATGGATTCGCGTGCATATTTCACGGGACAATACAAAAAGTGCAATAAAATAAATTTGACGAATTGGCGTTTTTCCATTAGCCGGGGAAGCAAAAAGGTATGAAAATGTATGGCTCGCTATTTCACTTACCTGCGCGCGTTGAGACCCACCGGCGCCCTCGCCGGGGAAGCAAGCTTCCCACTCGGTGCCGGCCCGGCAAAACTACATGTTGTACATGAATTGGAGCCGTGTGTATGTGTGATTGTGCGTGTGTAAACCGGCATGGACACCGGCGCAGTGGAAAAACGAAGCCCCGGCCACAGTATATATATAAGCTAAAGCAGTATGGAAGCTAGGCATATTGTTTGAGATAAATACCTACGCTCCAATGGAGCGTTAGGGTTGTCCACTTATTTTTAGTAAAATTAAAAAAAAAAATTGTTTAGTTCCCGCTGTATCTCAGACGGTCGAATAGCTAAAAATAACTATTCTGAAAGTTCCGTGTTATCAATTATATATAAAACGGCAAATATTCAATTCAATTTATAACAATTGACATTGTGTTGGATATTAAAATCTATTAAATATGACATAAACATATAAAAACAACAACTGAGAAACTGGTAGAACGATAGGTAAAAATCATTCTTACCTTTCAACTTAAACGGAGAGTTTGACAAATGAAAGATCCCGGTTTTGAAGGATCCGTGTTAAAGCAGCTGTACACTGCACAATATTTTCCAGGCATAGTTTTAATATCGCGGATTGTCTGACGCACGCAATGAGGGCTATCGCGAATGAATTCGCCGCTAGAGGCGCTAGTGTAGCGTGAGGTCTCCGAAATGTCAAATCTCATAGTTTTTGGGTGAGCTACGCGGGTTTATTTATAATTAGAATTTTTTTGTGAATATTTTGCATAACCTGAAATTAATTATGACAATTATGCGTTCCGGGGCAATGAATGTCTGTGTTTTGAGACAGTTTTGTCTTTCGGAAACTTTTGTCCTCCCTTTTTTCCGAACAAAACGGGACTAAGCAACACTGTGGTTGCTGGATATTTTTATGGTACGGTTTTAAGTTGTTTTAAATATGATTTTAATCTAAACTTTGTTTTAACGCCCGTAATAACAGACTCTGAAAGCCACACTTAAAAACCTCACGCAACAGTGCGCCATCTAGTGAGACAAAAAACGATAGCCCTCATTGAAACAACGCAACGCGGCCATTACTCGTCTCGACGCGTCACTCGCGACTGCAGTACCGCGAGACCCCCTTCGGGGCCGTGTAGAGCGCGCGTCTGTGTGAGTGTGTTCGTTTCGATCGATTTGTTCGTAGCTTCCATACTGCTTTAGCTTATATATATACTGTGCCCCGGCGCCGGTGCAGGTGCACGGCCATGCCGGTGCTGGGCCGGCTACCGGAAAAACGCCCAATAAACGTGTAAAGTAGTTTTACACAAAGTACAAGATACTTCGTACCGATGATACACGTTTGTTATTGTTTTGAAAGAAACGAGATCTATGTGTTACATAGGTATATTATTTGTTTCATGCGAATTTTATATTTATCTTTTCAACATTTACATTGCCTTAAAATACCTTACTTTAAAAAATACAGATGGTCTGTTATAGCTAAAAGAACTTAATTAAACAATAAAAGCCATTACACGTTTGTTCGCAGGGGGCGGCGATTTATTTTTACGTTTACTTTGTATTTATTTTTACGATATTTTGTACGAGAACACATTGAAAAAAAAAACTAAATAATTAAGGGCTCTTATCCATTAAAATTTAAAGATAATAATACTATAAGTACTAGCCAAACATGCAATAAGATACTAGGTACACCCACAGAATAAATTGGTACAACATCAATGGAATAGCTTTCGATTTAAAATCACGCACTAGACAAGCCTGTAAGCCATCCTACCATAGCGTAATACATTGCAACAGTCGGCGCACTCTTTTGTTTGCCGAGTCACGGCGCGCACTGAAAGTCGGATGGGCTGGGGCTTGCGAATTAGCGTCCCTAGTTCAGCCCCGAGTGCCCTATCTACACTTTTTTTTTTGCATTAGAAAGAAAGTTAGCGATCTTGACGTGTATTGAAAAACACTTTTCAGATGATAGGCGCTTAACATGCGTTTTGATACAGCTACATACATCAAAACGCGCGTTAAGCGCTTGTCATCTGAACGTACCCTTATAAAGCAAGGGTTTATGGTATACATTCTTTTTGTTTCATAAGTAATACTATTTTTTAAAGAGTTTTTCACTAAAAAAACTCGTCAAGATTGTTGATACCTTTTTTCTAATGCTAAAATAACCGGAGTACAGGCAGCTGAGTTACCTCACTAGTTGTTATTATTACGCTATGGTCCTACCAACGTAGCACTTACACAGGTGTCTCAAATAAGGTATGGCACAATGACACGGGAGTTACACCAACCTATGACTTTGGAAACCAGCCGAATATGACCGCAGTAAATGGTTTTCAAGATATTGCCAGCTTTACGTTTTTTTATTAATATTTTATTAGTGTCTGTGTTTACGTGGAATTTTCAATTTAGTTGTGTTCTTTTGTGATGCTATAAAAATGTATACTGAGTCAGTATTTTATTGCTGAATTATTTTCTTTTATTTGTAGGTATGCTTTATTTATGCCAATTTATAGAATGTTTTACTGAATCAGGGAATTGTTTGTAATTAATTATTTAAGCTAACCAAGACAGTTTAAAAAAAATTTAGAAAAAAACTTTAAGTAAGCAATATCTCGAAGGAAAATCATGTCTCTTACTAAGGCCATGATGACTGCAGGTTTATCTCCGGCGTCATTATCACATACATATAGCTTTGACCTTTGAGAAAAGTTTTACCATGTCAAAGTATTTATGACTGTATGGTGTAAAAACTTTTTCACTGCATCTGATCTATACCATATTTGTAACACCTAGAAGCTCATGCGACACCGCTAAACAACACCGTGCCTGTTTGAGCCATCCGACGACGGAGCGCACTCCGTCGGTGACCTCCCCCGGCACGTCCACGCTCGTGGACTCGATCAGGGAGGACCAGCGCGACCGCAGCGCCGCCTGCGCAGCGAACGACGCCATCGCGCGGACTGCCGCTACAACCATCGCCGCGCCACTTAGTATGCTATGTGTACTTATAATATCCTTCACGGGAAAACTACACACTGTATATGCTGATGCCAGGCGAATTCACTTTTCAATCATTTTGTGTATTTTTTTATTATATTGGTCAAACTGACTTCACAATACTAACACCAACTAGAGTGCCACAGAACCCTCATTATGAAGAAGAGGTAAATTTTCTTAATTTTTTTTGTTTGAAGCAATTGCGTTTTTTTTTCGTGTGGAAAAGTATACTACATCCTGTTTGGTCTTATTTGAATTTGAAGAAAAAACTTGATTTCATTTAATGATTATACAAAATTACATTCTGTGTTCACTGGAACTTTTTATTTACTCAGTTTTTTTTTTTGTTAAATACACTGGCAATTTTTTGATACCTATGTTTGATGTATTTTTTTAGTGTTTTGCCAAGCTTCCAAATAATTAGCAAATTTTTAAGTGAAAATAATTTATATTTCTTCTAGGGGCTGTTTCACCATCCATTGATTAGTGTTAACTGGCGGTTAGGTGTGATGCCGTCTCTATTTGTTTTGTTTGAATAGACAGAGACGGCATCACATTTAACCGTCGGTTAACGCTAATCAATGGATGGTGAAACAGCCCCCTAACCTAATAAATGAAAATGCAAAACTTGTCATAGCATGAAATCAACAATTTTTATGTGTATGTAAGTTGAAAATAATGTACTTTTTTTTTTAATGGCTTTCACCCTTGCAAATGTAAGTACTTGAAACTTAAAATTTAGCTGTGACACATTAAGCATCTCTAATAATTTTATTGTCATGTTCATTCATGAAAATTTAGCCCTACCTAACCATTATGCATAGGACAACTATGTCAGTTGGGTGATTGATAGTAGTTTTAAATTAGAATAACCTTCAGATAAGAAACTATTTATTGTGATTAACTAAGTACACTATTTTTAATAGTTTTTAAATTTATTTTTGTGTGTTACTGTATTATCAGTCATTTTGTTTAGCTAACGAAAAACCTATTGGTTTTTGTTTTTATTAATTATGATTTTTTTTTGACACAACGCGCACTTTGATTCAGCCTTCCAACAAGGTTTTATTCACTTTGCAAATATAACTGGCACTGTACAAATGTCACTGCACTTTTAAAAAAAGAGGTTCTTGTTCCATCACTTTCCAATTTCGAAAAAACTAGGTCTGCGCAGTGCTGTAGTCGGAATACCAATGTTTCGCTACAGTTGGGTCAAGGTGTTAAACTTGAATCTATTTTAATACATAACCACACGACTCAATATCATCAACATAAGCGTGTAAAAATAAACACAGCTGTGATAATTTGTTTACTATTACCTTATTACGTATAAACAGTATATTCCATTCTTCAGAATGCGAATTCACTACGTTATTTTAAATTGCATGCGGTTAGCACTTACCTAGAAAATTGACAGAAAGTCGAGTAAAATAGCAGTTCTCTTGCTTTGATTTGAGGAAGATTTCATTCACAGTTTTAAGTTATAGTTAGTTTAATTCACTGTTTTGAAAATTGGATGAATATTTGTTAAAGCACACCCATGAACGGAATACAGGCAGGAGTGTTCGAGATATTATGTATATCTATGTCACAGACTGCAGCTGTCAGCTCTCAGCTGTCAAGTCAAATTAGCATAATAGGTAGGTGTAACTGTCAAAGTGAAGTAACGTTTCGTTTCACGCGAACTAAATTCTGGCGTCAAACCGCGGCAAATTAAAAAAATAAGGATGACAACACTCGCTGTACACTGCTTAAACGATGTTGATAATTAGATATTTATTTAAATTTTCCAGATATTAAATTATACTCGAGACTTCAAGCGCATCAACATTCATTATAGTAATATGTGAAAGTTGATGATGCACTTTAGTAGACCCTTGGTAAATTTTATGACCTTTGTCAGTGCCCATTTATGTACAGTCCAGACGCATCAATTTTGGACAATTTTGACCAGATTGGCATTGAATATACTTATCTTCTAACCCCCTTATTCATAAACGACAATCAAACCTATTTTAGTTAAAATGCCGCTAAAATTCGTTTGTCCTTATCTGTCACTTCGACATTTGTATTTGTTATAAAGGACAAAGCATTTGTTAGTTAACATAGGCTTGTTAAGTTTTATGAATAAGGGGGTAACATTTTAATTGACAAGATTTCATATTTCTAAGACTATAATTTGATTCGTTCTCTGTAGTCTGTTTGGAAGAGAAAGACGATATTGTTAAAATTTCGCTTCGATTTTTTTTTATGATGTGCTTATTCTATTCTAAAAGGGCATAACACCAAAACTACTACGCAATAGATACTTTTGTCTAGTCTCTATTAAAAAAAAAGATCACGTGTATTTGACGTAAACGTAAACGTTGTCAAAATGATGACAGCTCCTTTTTCTGGTGAAAAAGGCAGAGGAAACATGTCTATTCTGCAGTATTGTTGGCAAATTCAGATATTTTATTTAATTTTTTTAAATATGGAGAAGTATACGTCCCACTGCTGGGCACAGGCCTCCTCTCAGAACAAGAGGGCTTGGGCTAAATGAAAATAAATATCAAAGCAAAACTCTTTAGATTCCAGTAGTAATTTACAGGTGTTAAAAAAAGAAATCTTGTTAATTCTAACATAATATCTTATAACATTTTCCATTTTGAGGATGGTAGGAGGTTGAATTAAAAACAAAAAAAAACTTAAAGCAGAAATATCAAACTTATTATCTAAGCCGGGTTAGAACATTGACCTATACACCTTTGTGTTTACTTCCTCTGAGGGTTAGAATGACAATGAGGGCTATCGTTTTTGTCTCACTAGATGGCGCACTGTTGTGTGAGGTTTTTAAGTATGGCTTTCAAAGTCTGTTATTACGGGCGTGAAAACAAGTTTAGATTAAAATCATATTTAATACACCTTAAAACCGTACCATAAAAAATATCGAGCATGCCAGTGTTGCATAGTCCCGTTTGTTCGGAAAAAAGGGAGGACAAAGGTTTCCGAAAGACAAAACTGTCTCAAAACACAGACATTCATTGCCCCGGAACGCATATTTGCCATAATTAATTTCAGATATTGCAAAATATTCACAAAGTTATTCTAATTATAAATAAACCCGCGTAGCTCACCCAAAAACTATGAGATTTGACATTTCGGAGACCTCACGCTACACTAGCGCCTCTAGTGGCGAATTCATACGGGATAGCCCTCATTATGTCAATTTTGACAGTCTCAAAAATGATACCAGATTAAACTTTCGTAAAAAAGGCGTGGACAGCTTTCGCTGGCCAAAGTCTAAGTAAGAGCTAGCAGAAAGAAAACTAAAGATTCTTGAGTAGATTTTAATAAAGTAGTACGTAAAGAAATGTTATCGCTCTTTATTTTAATTTCAAAAACTAGTAGCCTCAGATCATATAAAATAATTCTTTCTATGGTGTGAGCTACTAGCATTTGTAATAATAATCGCCTTCAGTGTCATACCAGTCGACCAACTTGCCATCATGCCACATGAAAGTGCCCTTCAAATTTTGCGACGCATCTAATATGAGATATAATATGACTTTAGCAGCTTCATCAGGCTCAAGCTCCCCTCCACCCTGCGCCATATCTGTCTTCACATGTCCTGGATGCACCGCATTGATTGAAATATTCCTGTCATAGTACTTCCGTTGCTGTATCATTGTCAAGGCGTTTACTGCAATCTTCGAGACTCTATGTTCAGCGTGTTTACCTTCATCAGCGAAGTCCTCTTTATTAAACGTTCCGTTTTTCACACTGTCCAGATATTCATCTACAAAATGGTTCACTTGTTCGGTATTTAAATCTTGATCTTGCAGTCTTTCCAGCCACTTAGAGTTTTTAAGGTTTGAAAGATGTCCACAAGCGCTGGATACGTTGACGACTCGAGCGTTATCTCTAAGCAAAGGGAAAAGATATTGTTCTATCTTCAACAAACTTTTGTAATTAACATCAATGTTCCGCTTGGCTCCTTCGTAGTCTGGATAAAGTTTTTCCAACTTCATAATAGCGGCATTATTCACCAAAACGTCCAAGCCTCCGTGTTGCGTTTTTAAAAAGTCAGCAAACTTTTTAATACTGGCTTCTTTGCTTACGTCAAGGACATGGAATTTAGGTTTGAGGCCTAGTTTTTCTAGCTTTTCTACTGCGTCTCGGCCTCTTTGTTCGTCTCTTGCTGTTAAATATACTATTCCTTTGAATTTTTGGCACAGTCCTTTGACCACAGCGAAACCCAAGCCTTTATTCGAGCCTGTAACAACTGCAACTTTTTCTGCCATTTTTAGCGCTGACGTGCTTTCGTGATCGCGCCTTTAATGTTAATGAACACGTCACGAAGATGTTTATTTACTTAATCTAAAGGCCGTGACAGACGGGCTGCATTTCAACCGCAGCGTACCTAATCGTAGAAGAATCTGCCGACCATCCATACCGGGTGTGGCCTGTAATACGAGCAAAAAATTTAAACATAGATCCTCCTCGTCAAACTGAACATTATTAAGTAGTTCAGCGACTTTTAAAAGTAATGGAGTCTTTGAATCATCCTTTTTTCGCATTCTAGAACCCAACTGACGTCGCCTGTCACGCTACAAACATCAAGCATTTTGCTTTACATTTTTTCTTCGATTAAACTTAATAAGTGTAATAAAAATTAAAAAACTAACTGTTTTTAAAAGTCGCTAAACTAATGTTGTTCAGTTTGACGAGTATGATCTAAATTAAGATTGTTTTTTGGAGTCTTTTTGTATTTTTTATTTCAACTCCAAATTTTGTTACTTTTACGGTCATCCCGTAAAATCCATATCCAAAATACAAACTGAATCATAGATGCACAGAAAAACCAGAAAAAGAGACCAGCGCTGGGAATCGAACCCAGGTCCTCAGCATTCCGTGGAGTACAGACACAAATTTCCCCTATGCACCACATATCTCAGCTCCATGATCTATGTTTTAATTATTTGCTCATATTACAGGCCACACCCGGTATAGGTAGTCATTCACGATGACGCGTGCCGTGGTTTTTATTACAATGTCTTTAATGTCTAATTTTGACAAAATCGCGCTTCTTCGTGGATGGCACTACTTAGGTATACATTATTATAATAAGTACCTTTTTTTTAACAAGTACTGAAGACCTAAACGTGTATCACCAGCTTTGTTATTTTGGATATTATTACAATATTCTTAAAATTCTTAATGTGAACAATTTGTGCTTTAAAAAGTACCTACGTTCGACCGAAACGATCGAGAAAAAAAACATTCTGTATGCCTATGTATACCGACCCTAATCGATGTAGAGTCTGTCAATAATTTCAACTGGACTTTATTGCTTTGATATACGGTGACTTTTTCTTTGTAACAGCAAAACCGGCCAGTGAAGTTATCAAGCTATATACCTACTTACTTTTTGATACGACAGGATGTTGAATGTTTAGTAATTAAATTTAATCATAAGTAAATAGCAGAAACTGTTAAGATTCCATTTACCTATAGTTCTATACCAACAAAGGTTTTAACCAAGACAGCGTTAAATATTTACCTCGAGGATGCTATTGAATTTCTTCGCAGACCTACCTACAGGTTTCCAAGCGATTGTTTCCTTCACCGTAAAGTCCATGGTAAATTTCAAATGTAATTTTGCGCATAAATTCCTAACAATTGACCCCATGGTCCTCTGCTTGAGAGGCAGGGGTAACCTTGGCTACCACGACTTTTTTCGAAATAAACAAAAACCGACATACAAAGTAATTTTTTGCTTATCACAATGTTCCATTTAAGTAAATGAAACAAGTAATTACTTATGTCCACTCCATATTTTTTTTCTTAATGATACCAATCGAAATATAATTGATAAAAAATCCTCATATAATTAACATAAACGTAGTGTCTTAAAAGAAAGGTATGCTCATAATTTATAACCCCCGATGCAAAAAGAGGGGGTGCTATAAGTTTGATCGCTATGTGTGTCTGTGTCTGTGGCACCGTAGCTTTTAAACAGGTGAACCGATTGGAACGCATTTTATTTTATTTTAAAGCAGGTTTTAATCAAATTAAAAACATACAACAAGCCGAGGGTAAAGGATATAAAGGTATCCCACTAAAATTATAAATGCGAGAGTTTGTAAGTCTGTTTGTTTGTTTCTTATGTCTTCACGTCTAAACCGCCGAACTGGTTTAGATTAAATTCGGTATACAGATAGTTAAACTACATATATTCAGTGGCGTAGCTAGGTAACCAAAGGCCCTGGGGCAAAAAATAAACTATTAAAAAGTTGGAGTGATTGAAGCCCTATATGTAGTGCGTAGGTGAGGTAGGCGACTATAGGTCCACTCCTGCTGGCTCGTGCTTAGACACCGAATTCAGACTGGTAGAAAATTATTTTCATTTTTTTTTGTAGTCGGTTAAATTTTTTGTCATATTTTTTTTTTCACCCTTTTTAGTGTAAATAATCTAAGATACAATAGTTTAATATCAACTGCTCGTCACTTTTTACAATAGATTGCTTTTTCCGATGCAGAGACTTTCATTGAGGAGTCCTGGTGCTTCACCACCCATTCCATTTCACCATAATTATGCATTACGAGGAGCATAAATTGCTTAGCGACTGTGTTAAAGTAATTGAAATTCAACCCGTGAAATACTTGTCATTGAGTAGTAACTCTGATAGTCAACTGTGGTCTTCATCATCAGTTCCATTTCATCAAATGATGATTTTCAAAAGTAAATGCACGAGTTACTAATAAATATATCAAAATTACCATAGGTATCCCTACAATATTTGAAGAGCTCCCTCGATCAAATAAAAATTTTCAAATCGGTTCATAATTGACGGAGTTCTGAGGTAACAAACATAAAAAAACAACCGAATTGATAACCTCCTTTTTTGAAGTCGGTTAAAAATCGTTTGTTCCGAATTCGACGTACTCCAGATTTGCCATTTAGGTATAGTTTATAAGTCAGAGTCCGAGGGGCCCCTTGAGCTTGATGGCGCTGGGCCCTGCCCCGTCTAGCCCTCCCGTAGCTATTATATGCCACTGCATATATCCCGAGAAAGGACATAGGGTAGTTTTGTTGCATAGTTCTCGCGGGATAATGATTTAAGCGGCAATTACACTGCGTCGTTCCCCTAATGCGGTCGCCGGATTTGTTTCAAACTACTTCAGCGAAAACGTCGTCTTTACATTAGTCTGTCCGTCTACTGCGGCGGCCATAGGCGGTGGCAGCTGTCGCTCGCCGAATGCGGCCGACTACTGTTCTTCAGGGCCACTAAGAAACTCGTCGAAGTTCGTATCGTACCGTCCCTCTCGCTCTCATATTAAATAGTATACGTGTCAGAGGGCCCGCAAGACATGAACTTCGAGAGTTTCGTAGTAGCCCCGTTTTTTTTAGGGCCAGAATGGCAAAAACGGAACCCTTATAGTTTCGTCAAGTCGTCTGTATGTCTGTCTGTCTGTCTGTCTGTGTCCGTCCGTCCGTCCGTATGTCACAGGCATTTTATTCGAAAACTACAAGATGTATATCAATGAAATTTGGAGTACGGATGTCTTGTAAAAGCCGCTATTTAGTTTTGTAGTTAAATTACAAAAATAAATATTTATAGGGGGGGGGGGGCACTCCATACACGTAACAGGAATTGTAAAAAAAAATTTTAACTCTCATCAACGTGTGGCACATAGTTCGACAGCTCTTTTGAAAAGATAGTAAGGTTTCTCAAAAACTTTTTTGATTAAGTGAAGATTTCCGGAAATAATCGCTCCCAAAGTAGCAAAATTTGTGTCCCCCCCCTCTACCTTGTAAACCGTTTATCCAAAAAAATAAGGAAACGTAACGCTTAATAAATACTTTCAACGACACTTAGTTTCAACATGATGGCAAACTTGTTCGTTTGCCATCCAGTGGAATAAAAAAAAAAAATAACATGATCGGATATACCGTTTTTGAGTTATTGCCGAAAAACTGCGCTTCTCAACAAAAGGACCTAAGTGCCGTGAAGACACGCTCTTTTTCTGGTAATATATTTTATGCCTGTAGTAAGTGTTTTAATTGTGTTATAACACACATAATATTACTTGATTTTTTTCCTAATGGCCACGGAACCCTATTTTGGGCGTGTCCGACACGCTCTTGGCCGGTTTTTCAATGCCGCGGACGGCGGCGCCGCGGGCAACAGCTAGTGTTAAGTAAAGGTAATTCCGGTTGCAAGTGGCCTATTAAAGAGCGCAAAAAAACCAAATTGGGCAGTTCCGTGTCGGCATCTTCAAGGTTTTGAAAATTGAGTGCTTCTTCGTTTGGATACAAGTTATCGCGCGCCACTTGCTTCGTGTCGTTAAAAGTTCCATTTACGCTGTTTCACTATCCATTGTTTAAATTTATTTGACGGATAAATGTGATGCCGTCTTTGTTTGTTTTGAAAGAAAGAAAAAAAGATTTAATTGGTTCCATGTTCCATCAGTACCTACCATCACCGAATGTCCGATCCAACGAGTATCCGATTTTGTTCTTCTACCTCCTAATTCAGAAATTGTTTAGGTACTATTTTGGGGTTAAATTAAGTCAGTCGCGTCCATAGGTTTACACGGGACCCCTGGGTGGTGCCAAATGCTGACACACAAAATATACAAATACAAATTGCAAATACAAATTGAGACATGGATGCACAGAAAAAATAGAAAAAGAAACCAGCGCTGGGAATCGAACCCACTACGCTGTCTACTTAAGCAGCAGCACTAGCTAGGTACATCTATGTTTCGCTCTCATCGAGAGACGTCACATTCTTTTGTAACTAATCGCTCACCCAGACAAGAGATGTCGCTACTAAGCAATCAAAATTATGATTGGTTTTTTGGAGTCTTTTTGTATTTTTATTTCAACTTCAAATTCGTTACTTTTACGGGTATCCCGTAAAACCATATCGAAAATACAAACTGAGACATGGATGCACAGAAACACCAGAAAAAGAGACCAGCGCTGGGAATCGAACACAGGTCCTCAGCAATCCGTGCTGCGTGCTATAACCCCTACACCACCGCTGGACAGGAATCTAGACACGAATTTCTCCAATGCACACATATCTCAGGTTGCTTTTTTCCACTACGCTACTTAACTGACACACTATTGTGACACACTATTGTGTGGTAGAGGCAAGCTGCTTTGCAGCATGAATTAGGCCGGCTCGCCCGGTGTAATGCCACCCACACAGAATATCGGCGTGAAACGGCTGCACCAGCTGCTGCTGTGTTTTGTCCGATGAGTGTGTGCCGGAGGCTGCCCTACGTATTTTGGGGAGGGCAAAAAACGAGCCTATATCAGTCTCTCAAAGGGCCGGCAACGCACCTACCCCTCGTGTTGACAGGTGTCCATGGGCGGCGGTGATTGCTTCCCATCAGGTGACCCGCATGCTCATTTACCCCTCTTATGTATATAAAAATCCATCATTATCAGCCACGCCTCGTCTTCCGGTTCGTGGTCGCCACTTGAGAACTTTTCTCCCCCCAACGGTTACCTGTGCCCTTAGTGTAAGTTTTCGGTTACAAAATACGTCTCGATCGCGTTCGCGTTAAAATCTCAATTTGAATGCAAACACGAACAGCGCCTCTAGCGGAACTTACACTAAGGGCACTGTTCTTCATGTGATGTGGCCCGCCCATTGCCACTTTAACTTACTTATCATGCAGGTTACAAAACAGGTTTTATATACTAAAAACTTGCCATAATCTTAGTTTAGTAGGTAACTAATATAATATTAGATATTTGTGAAAAATTTTAAGCTTTTTAATAATTTGTTTTCGATTCAAACATGAATCTTAGGATTTAAAAAAATACTGTTATCTTTCCATTTAATAAGAAAAAAGTTTTTTAAGGTTCAACATACGGAGGAATCCTAAAGAGATAGTGATGCACTTGTCGATACAGCCATTAATTGTGTTGGATCTTGTCATTTTCGAATAAAAAACAATAAATATGGGTAGTAAAGGTCAGCGATAAGGAAAGAGTTAATACGTTATTTTGTTTTCAATACCTACCATACCTGCTACTTGTACAGTACCTACGTATTACTAAATGTTAATGTCACTTTGGGACTCGTCGGCTTGAAGCTTCAAATGAGAAAGAAAAATAAAACCAATCTTTTGTTTCGAATTCGCGAACGACATTAGCAAACTAGTTTGTGTGTCTGTCTTTGACATTTAAAATACAATGGCTGATGAATGACACAGGAGGAAGAGCGATAAAAGAGGCGCATCTCTCTCTAGCCAGAAGCTACGGGACCAAAATGGGAAGGGAGCGTCGGACATTAACTGCCCTTCATTGCGAGGAGGTAAATGAAGCGTTTCTATTGGTTCATGAAAAACACATTCCTCGCAACAGATCCTCGCACGTGTTTGGTGGAAATACAGCCTACGTATGTATGTATGCCTCAGCTCCATCGGATATAGGGAAGTGCGTGAAATATTATCTATATAAGTATGTTTATCCGTTGCCTAGTATCCATAGTACAAGCCCCCCCCCCCCCTATTTGCTATTCGCCTATTGCTTACCTTAGAAAAATCTCTATGTATATACTTGTTTTCTCTGTACTGTTTACTGTATTGGTGTGCAAAATAAGAGTTATTTATTGTATTGTATTGTACAAGCTTTGCTTAGTTTTGGACTAGGTCAATTGGTATCATGTGTCCCATGATATTTATTTATTTATTTATTTATTTATTCATTGCAAAATCACAGGACGTAAAGTCGAGTGCAAGAATATGGACTTTATTATTGTGATTGTTTTTTGGAGTCTTTTTGTATTTTTATTTCAACTCCAAATTTTGTTACTTTCACGGTCATCCCGTAAAATCCAGTCGAAAATACAAACTGAACATAGATGCACAGAAAAACCAGCGCTGGTCTCTTTTTCTGGTTTTTCTGTGCATCTATGTTTCAGTTTGTGTTTTCGATATGGACTTTATTATTGTTATTATTATTATTTTTTTCTTATTGTATTGGTACGTATTATTCATATTTGGTTTGCATACTTATGCATATATTTGTATACTTATAGTAGTGTTTTTATGTTAGGATTCTTTTATAGATTTGTTTATTATATTATTTAAAGCAATGTATTGTAGCTTCCACTATCTATTTTAATTTTTAAACTCACTTTTTGTCTGTCCCTGACTGAATGCTCCTCTCGTCCACTCAAAGGTTGACTGGTAGAGATCCCTTAAAGGGATAAGTTCGCCTTTGTACATATATCTCCATTGACATCTATGTATCTTACGGCACTAGACTGGCTGTTTGGGACAAAACCCGCGGCGCATAAATCATCGATATTACTTTGACACACCCCTATCAAGGATTTCAACAAACTATATAAAAGGTTCACAAATCCGTGCTGTGAACTAATTTCGTGCGCCGTTTTGATGTAGGAAACATCGTCGTATCCCACGAAAAAGTGGCGTAATTGCAAAACAGCAACTTTTCAGGAGCAGCTTTTTTGTGTTTATTAAAAATAATAACAAAGATATTGATATTTTTTTGTTTTAGTATCATGAATTAACATCCTGTGGTTAGTCTAGAAAAAAAAATTGGTAATAATAATAGAATTTACAATAGTTATGTCCCTTAATTCCTTATTCTCCGTTGTATTTACCCTCGAAAGCACCAAACTTTGGTTCTTAGGAATGTTGTGGCTTTTTCGTCGGAAATGTTGAGGTCGCAATCGCCATTAAGTCATTTCTCAATTAAAAAATTGCTGGTTAACCATTTCATCGCTCAAGAAAATAATTAGTTTTTTAAAGAAAATGTACAATTTGAATATTAAAATAAACAAAAAAATTAAAGATATAAAATCTTTAATAAAATCCGAGTTATTTTAAGAAAATAGTAACACTATTAAAAAAAACAATTAAATTACCTCTCAGGCATTAAAAAATATTATAATAGGTAATTAATAAAAAAAAAAACACTGTTGAAGAACAGTGTTTTTTTTTTTATAATTACCTATTCTTGTTAATCTCTAGATCAGATAATTAACTTTAGGAATATAGAAAAACACAAAATATAATTGCTTCTTAAAATCTCAAATAAGTATAAAAGAAAGTAAGTAAGAAATTAAGTGTAAGTAGCAATATTTAAAAAAAACAGTTAAATCGCCTCTCAGACCATAAAAAAAAACTCAATACACTGTACTTCTCGTATTAATCTTAAAACATTGTTTTTTTTAATACAGTATAGGCTTGCGTTTGGCCACAATCACTCAATCACGCCTGATGGAAAGCGAGGATGAGGCCTACGTACGATGGAGCACGCTTGTCTAGTAAATGCTTATTCACTCTGGACTTGAAAGCGGCCAAATTGTAGTGTTCAGAAACACAGTCGCAGGCAGGGAATTCCACTCTTTTGCTGTGCGGTTGATGAAGGAAGAGCGAAAACGCTTTGTGCGGATTTTTGTAATACTGACAACGTAAGGGTGGAGACCCCGCCTACTTCTGGTCGACCTGTGGAAGAAAGGAGCAGGTGGAATAAGGTCGTGCAATTCCGAAGCACATTCTCCGAAATGTAGCCTGTAGAATACCGACAGGTAAGCCACTCTTCTGCGATGACGAAGGCTCTGACGACAAAAATCCGCGTCGCAGGCGATGCCGATGAGCCTCATGTCTGCGCTAATTGAGATCAGTGATAATGAACTTTAGTAACATCATCATCAGCCGGAAGACGTTCACTGTTGAACAAAGGCCTCCCCCCTAGACCGCCACAATCAACGATAACTCTTGCATCCACCTGATGGGAGGCCTGCCAACGCTTCGTCTTCCGGTTCGTGGTCGCCACTCGGGGACTTATCTCCCCAACGGTTATCTGTTCTTCGAGAGATGTGACCCGCCCATTGCCACTTCAACTTGCATTATTTTTCCAGCTATGTCGGTGACTTTAGTTCTTGGACGAATTTCCGTATTCCGGATTCTATCGCGCAAAGAAACTCCAAGCATAGCTCTCTCCATAGCTCGTTGCGTGACTCTGAGCCTCTCTAAAAGGCCAACAGCCAAGGACCACGTCTCAGCGCCATAAGTCGTCACTGGCAACACACACTGGTCGAAGACTCTAGTCTTCAGGCACTGCGAAATATTGGACGAGAAGATATTACGAAGTTTCCCGAACGCTGCCCATCCGAGTTACATTCTTCGGGTGATCTCTTTGTCAAAGGTGAACCTACCCAATTGGACAACTTGTCAAAGATAAACATAGTGGTCAGCAACTTAGTGTATCGTTACCATCGATAACCGGCACGGGTGTGACATAGACATTTGACATGATTTTAGTCTTGTCCATGTTCATTTTAAGATCCACCTGTTGGGAGACGATACTAAGGTCACTGAGCATATTATTGAGCTCCTCCAGCGACTCTGCCATTATGATATATCATCCGCAAAACGAAGAAGGGGATGTACTCGCCGTTGATATTGATGCCGAACCTGTTCCAGTCCAAGAGCTTGAAAACTTCCTTCAACGCATTTGTGAACAGTTTCGGAGAAATAACGTCTCCCTGTCTCACACCTCGCTGCAGTTGGATTGGTTGAGTGCTCTCGTCCTACAACCGGATCGTCATAGTGGCGTTGCTGTACAAACTCTATAACACCTCGATGTATCTATAATCAATATGGCACCGCTGAAGAGACTGCATTACAGCCCAGGTCTCGATTACATCGAAGCTTTTTTCATAGTCCACAAACGCTAAACATAGTGGCCGATTATACTATTCGGTCTTAAAATTGTTTTGTTCTGTTTCTTCTATACTTATAACGAGCTCGGGCAAATTCACATTATTGTTGAATTCTAAAATTACTTCTGATTTAATTTGAAGGTAAAAACTCGATCTCTTGTTTACAATCCGTGGCATGGAGACTCAATAGGTTTGCTTTCTTTCATATAAATTGTGGATACAAAAACAGCCTACAGAAAGGTAAATTTAAATAATTATAGTAAAATTCTTTGTTAAATGATAAAATGAAAATCATAAAAAAGCCCTCTATGAACTTAGGAACTCATATAGTTTAAATAAAAAAGTGTTATTTTTAACTTTAATTTGATGAAAAACACATCGAAACACGAAATTACTTTCGTTTACTGTTCAAATTCACCAATAAACCTAATTTATAACACTTAAACACATTAATAAAGCAAAATAATTATTTTGTCGTAGAATAAAGACACAAATGCCATTATGGCTTCTTCTCTTCCATACATTAGCTTTTTTTTCGATTCCGCAGAAAAATGCTACAATCAGCACAAGGGCCTTGTTCTGCGTTTTACAAGATTATGACAGTAAATTAAAATACGTTTCTATTATAGCTCAGCAATTATAAAAGATATAAGGAATTAATTATTATTACTCGATCTCAAAATATGTGTGTATGTTGCAATTTACTACCTATTGTCAACTCTTTATGTTTTTCTTTTCTCAACTATTTATATACGACTAAATGCACTATTTTCCGAGCTCGACGTTTCATTATAGGTGGAGTTCTTAACGCTGGTAGTTAAAATTAATTATGAAAAATATCCAAGTGTGACACGAAAACTAGCCATACAAATGCTATATACTAGTCACTACCTATTTAAAGTTTAATACTTCCAATACGCAAGACTATAGCGCTCACAATCGCAGTCCGCGGTAGTAATGAATGAGCGGCGCTTGTGCCCCCACCCGGCACCGCACGCGCGCGGTTCGCGCCTCAAAGAATAGCCCTAATGGCGATAGTGGCTTTTATTTACGTCAAATTTTGCCGCCAGGAAAATAGTGCCTTTTAATAAAATTGAATATCAAGAAAAGTTTTCAACTTATAAAAAACAATTATTACACTCAAAGATGCCTAATTTAATGTAGAATGTAAAAATGAAATAAAAGAAAAAAGCCCTTATGATCATAGGGGCAGTTTTCGGGGAACGACGACATGCAGTATCTATACATATATCTCATTGTTTGTCAATTGTGTTTGTTTACTTTTTTGTACAATAAAGTTTACATACATACATATTTTTTAACAATTCAAAAAATGTACTTACCACAGACTCTTCATTCCAGCCTATATATGTACCACTGATGTGGCACAGGCCTCCTCTCAGAATGAGAGGACTTAGGCCGTAGTTCCCACGCGGGCTCAGTGCGTATTGGAACTCACACACACCATTGAATCGCTCGCTCGAGAGCGCGGGACCAATCATTCATCTAAGGAATAAAAAAAATGTTAAAATGCAATGATAGATAGATAGATAGAATCAATG
>NC_133495.1:12536299-12552686 GCF_025370935.1 Choristoneura fumiferana
ACCCCATTTCCCACTAATATTATAAATGCGAAAGTTTGTGTTTATTTTTTTTTTACTTCATCACGTCTAAACCGCTAAATACATTAAGACGAAATTCGGTATACAGATAGTTTAAGCCCGGGTAAGGACATAGGATAGTTTTAATCCCGGGAAAAATGCATGTTCCCGCGGGATAGCGATAACCGAATTCTATGCGGACGTAGTCGCGGGTAATGGCTAGTGAATAATAATTTCACTACAAAAACTTGCTATCACCTAAAATCTGTGGCTCCAGTGAAAAGGGGTACAAGTCTGAATTTGGCCAAATTGAGTTATATAGACCAAAAAACACAAAAAAAAAATAACGCATCGATTGGTGTAAACGGATCTAAGGTATCTTTTAAAACAACGGAGTTTTCTGGTGGTCAAGGGTAGAACTGCCTTAAAAAAGTTAGCAACAGAGGGTACTTGTCAAGTTGTATTTCTATTAACTAAAGTTTTGTTTGTGATTTATGATCTTAATTTAGTTGTACGTGCTGTTTTTTCATATGGCGGGTGTAAAAAAATCTAAGCACACTTGAACCCCTAAAACAAGAACAGATTTATTTAGTTTACATTGATACAAGTTAAGTTCAATCTCTTTACACAAAAAATAAAATAAAATATAAGATTAAGTCGAGCTGCGCCCGTTTTCACAAATCGAATATAAAAAAGTTTACGTGGAAAAGGATATAAGTCTTTGCGCGGAGGAATGAGCGGGTGAGTGGGGAGCCACGGCGCTCACGGATGAGCCACAATCGTGTGCGCTGACTTGTGCAGGGAGAACGCGCTTGCGAGCTGCGCAGTTGACGGTTACGCGATTAAGTTATATCCTTTTACACAATTTTATTATTAAACTAATATGGCACATTGCATTAATTTTAAGGGTATTAATTAAGATATATCCCTTGACACCAATCATTTAATAAGAATGATTAAGAAAATCAAAATATCCATAGGACTAAAACTATTATTTAATTTAAATATCTAAAACTAAAACTTTAATTAAAAAAGAGAGGTGGGCTTCTTGGTATGGTGCCCATCACGCAGGCAGCATTCCCGCGTTGAACTGCGATTGCGATTCTTTGCGCGAGAAAGCTGCCGGCGCGAGGGTTGCCTGTTGCCTCCCTTAACCTATTGCTGAGCTCCCTGTGTAGCTCCAGCGCACCCTTACCCCAAGGACCTAGAGTCTCGACGCCGAAAGCAAAGAAATGATATTGGGCGCCGAGACAGCTATATTTTGTGACCTTGAGGCGTTCCCGGGCGTCTACCGCCGCCCCCGCACGTTTGGTAGTTGCTGTTAGGTAGGACGCCGCCAGGGTGTCTGTACAGGTAGCGTCCCACACCAGCGCACGGCCAGTCTTCCAGGGTATCAACGACATTCCGTCAGGGCGCTTGCCATCGCTCCGTACAATCTGGGGCTACAGAGCGGAGGGAACGTTGGCACTAAAGAAACCCTTCTGAGAATGTCGTTGAGAGTGGCGTGGCGGGGACAGTCGGTCGGCACCTGAGGAACAGGAGAGGCCATGTTGGCCGAGACGGTCCACTGGAGCCCCACAAGAAACACAGTTGTTACTTTCGCAGATCCCAACTCCCAGCCGTAGACCAGCAGCTATGCGTAGTGTCTGGGTCGATAAAAGTTCTAGTGTTGGGCGAGGGGTATGCATAGAGCCAGTAACCAGATTCTGGCTTGGACACAGCTTACAGTCTGTCCCGGTCCCTGCCTGTTAAAGGTTCTATTAATGCCTATAAGGTGGTGACGGAGGCCATTGTACTCCAGGCCCTTCGCCTATGTGGTTTGGACGGGAGATTTGGACTCGGTCCAGCTAGCGAGTCATTCGTGGCCTCGTTCAAGCATGCAATCTCGTAGTTAATGCCTGCTGGAGCTTTGAGTATTCTACCTGCGAGATCTAGCGTGCTGTGGATCGAAGATAGGAATGCCGGCAAAGCTACACTTGAAATTTTGCGAGTTCCCAAGCCGCCGTTCCTTATCGGTAAAGTGGCTTGGGTCCATGCCTGCTCGCTGAGATAAATGTTCAAAATGTTTTCAATTTGGGTTTTCATGAGACTATCAATTAGGTATCATCAAATGGGGGAATTTTCGAATGAGGCAACAGCGAAGCAGGTAAGTGAAAGGGCCACTTCAACAAAAAAAAAATACGAGGACAAACAAAAGTTTAATATCTCTGAGACTGCAATTTTCAGTTTTAAAAAGGCAGAATTTCCTAATTTTGACTACAATACAAGACGTATGATGACGATCAATGGCACACGGTATGTCTTAGTGTGTTTGACATACTTAGATACTAATGATGAGAAATTTTAAGTTTGTTCGTTAAAACGGGCATTTTTTGTTTGCATGTGAGATTTTTGAAAAATTTATAGCGTTTTTGAATAGATATTTAAATACTTTCATGTGTGTTTTATTCACTCAACTTGGATACAAGTAGCATTTTGAATTTTTCATTATTATTTAAGTCTACTTATAACTAAAAACACAATTAAAAAAAACGTGCAAAAGGCTACATGTCTGTTATGTCTGTAATTAAGTCCAAAGAACTGCATAAATTGAAAAATGCAATCATTTTCTACACCATTAGTTCGTAAGCTAGTCTTCTGTGGATAATATTATACATGTACTACAAAAAACATTCCGGATGCGTACCCTTTTTCACTTCGTATAAAATTACGAAAACTTGGTGAATAGCGATATATATAGCCACTTGAACCTTTTTACACTTATTTTTATACTTCTATTTTGGATACAAGTAGCTAATTTATAAACTAATAGATCAAGAGCAAAAATAACATTCCCATAAGAAAGAGCACAATTAATTTAGTGCTTTAACATACCACATTTATTAGTATATGTAAATATACAAGTGTAATGAACGTAAGTTTGAATCATCTCGGGCGTAACTGTTTTTTGCGTCTCCTGTAAACTTGGGTTTTTCGACATGTACCCCTTTTCACTGGAGCCACAGAAATAAAGGTGCTCTACTACATGTACAGTCGTCAAATTTCTCCGAAGTCAAAAAAAAACTCAGAATATTTTCTTAGGTATTGTTTTATAGAGCACAGTGTAGGTTAGGTTAGGTTTATTTTATGAAAGTTCCGAAAATGATATGGTTTCGGAGAAATTTCATACTTGGCAAATGAAACATTTGCGAATTATAACTTGCCCAAACGGCAGAGAATCCCTCTACTGTAAACTGTTACTTCTTTTCATTTGGGCCGCGTCCGGCCCTAACAGCGCAGGGCGTCGTCCAACACGCAGCCCTAGTTTACGGCGTCTTTAGCCTGGTTTATTTTTTAGTTTCCCCACTTGGTAGCCTCAACGTGTTGGAAACGGTTTGGGTCTTGCCATGCCATTAGTCCTACGTTATACTTCAAGTACTTTTGAGGTCTCAGCGTTTTTATCGGTTTAAATGGGACGCTGTCAGCGTTAGAGATAGGTGATCAATTTTGTACCTTGTCGCATTCTTTTTGTCTATCTTTTAAGACTGGGCACAAAGCTACGTGCATTTTTTTGAGTTCTTTTGGTCGGATCGTCATTCCCAAGAAAAACAATAATACGCCGATAGATGTTATCTATAAACCAGCTAAGTAATAGTTTATTTGCTAGTTAACCAGAATAACATAAGACGCTCATTAAATAAATTATGAGGTATGATTTAACTGATAAAATTGAAAGTTTAAATGTTGAACGTTACCATGTGAATGCGACTAAAATGGCGGTTAGTGAATTATATTGCTATTGCCTGCTACTCTGTCGCCAAAAAAACCGTTCATTGCTATCCTGGATGAGCTGCAATTTTCTGGAATATTTTTTTTTGTCTTTTTTGGCGCCTCAAACTATTTCCGCATCAAATTTCATCGTAATAGTTCCAGTGGTTTAAGCGTGAATAGGTAACCGAGAGACAGAGATACGAACAGAGTTACATTCGGTCATAAGTCATAATAATTGATTAGAATAAACTACATGCAAATTTTCGCTATCATGTTTAAGTCTTTAAATAATACAATAATAGCTATCTCAAGCGCAACAAATATACAAGTTCTACTACAAGATCCAATTTACCAACAACATTCCCGTGAGCTTTAATCGTTGAATTATTCAGAGCTTAGTACCTAATATCTCTGCCTTTTGGGTGTAGAACTTGATATAAGTTTCTTATTGTAGCAGTGTTCATTTGAATATAGATTTTCCTATAAAATAGACTATTTTATTGCATTATCAATCGTAAATATGCTGATAAAATTTAGCGTTCACTTGTAACGAGCATTTAGAGAATGAATGAAATTCAACTCTCGACAAAAGTCGTCAAAGTCAAAGTCCAAATCATCATCATCATCATCCCAGCCTATGTACGTCCCACTGCTGGGCACAGGCCTCCTCTCAGAACAAGAGGGCTTGGGCCATAGTTCCCACGCGGGCCCAGTGCGGATATCCAAAGTCCAAATATCTTTATTCAATTCAGGCTATAACACGCACTTTATGAATGTCGTCGAAAGAGAGAAGTAAACTGGAAGTTTTTAAATCATCATCCTAGCCTATAAATAATTACATTTACCAGCTAGGCACGGGTACCTTCTCAGAATCCCACGCAGGCCCAATTTGGATTGGGAACTTCATACGTATTGAATTACTTCGTAGGTTCTCTCTACCGTGAAGCTCGTGGTAAATTTATAATGTAGCTTTCGCACATAATTTCAATAAATTCTGAAATGTGAGCCCGGAACCCACGATCTTCTGCTTGTGTGGCCATAATAGGTCGAACCATTATACTGCGGCTTTAACTCTTACAAACTTTAAATTTAGAATGCGTAAGTAGTAAGGCCCGTAATAGTCGGAGGCTCTGCGCTCGAAGTTGTTGACGAGTATGTATACCTGGGACGGGTGCGCCAAAGTTGGCATAATTTTTCAACCCCGATTATTGGAACTCCGAAAATGTTTGTCATACAATTTTGTGTCATAATACTCACTATTAATACTTAGTCACTATTACTACCGATCATAACTCCGAAACATTTAAAACCATAATGGCAGTTGTCATAAATATCTCTTGTACTCCTTTTTTTTTGTCATACTTTTTTTAAGCATATTGTTTTGTACTCATAAAACTCCATTATCATATATTTTTAAAGCAGACTTATTTGTAGCTATAAGCTTCACTGTCATACAGTTTATGGCCTGCGTTGCTTTCGTTTAGTGAAAAAAAATGTGATAAAATAAGTATTTCGATGACAACGCCATCAATGGGCGAAGCAATCACCATCTGTTGGATGTTATTACTGCAGACATTATTTAACCACAATAGATGTAAGTAACAAAGAAAAAACAATTCGTCAGCAAATCAATTTTATATGAATTTTACCCTCAATCGTCTTATAAGTTTTAGTAGATGTCAGAAATGTAGGTTAGGTTAAGTTAAAACTGCGACCCCCTCAAAACCGTACTGCTACCAGTAAAGTAGGTTAGGTTATGTTAGAACTGCAACCCCTACAGAACCAAACTACTGCCATTAATATAGGTTAGGTTAGGTTAGAACTGCGACCACTACAGAACCAAACTGCCAGCAGTAAACTACTTTACTTAAATTGTGATTATCCTACGATAATCACAATTTAAGTAAATAATCTCATCAATATCATCATCTGGGCCTATTGCTTTTCGTTTATTTTTGTTGGAGGCATATTGATAATAATATATAAAAACTTTCACTCCAGTTCCAACATAGCATTAACGTTAAATTAACGTAAAAAAACTGTATCGATATTGAAATGTTATGATTAACAAGTTTATTGAAATTGATGATTATGAATGAAAGAAATATGAAAACCAGCATTATGAGTAAAAACGTATCTTAGTGACAACGTTATGAATTACGATATTCTGATAATTGACCATTATGACCTCAGTTGGTAGTAGTACAAATTTATGACAAATAAAATTATGAAGTAAAAAATTCGGAAGAGTGATGATTCTGGCTACACAATCGGTAGCAGGAAAAAAAATCGGAGGATTCGATTTAATGCGAGTCAAATGGACCCGTATGGATTATTTGCCGGTAGTTTTTTTGGTGTTCCTTCGAACAGATAAAGGAAGAACTGCGTTTACTTTTTCGCCCTTTTTGCAAGAACTGAAAGGTGCTAGAGCGAAAGGAACAAAGGCGAAAAAATAAACGTAGGTCCCCCTTCATCTCTTGTGAAGGGACTAGTGCCAAAAAACGCAAAAGTTCCTTCGAAGAAACAGTCAAAGAAGTACCGCACAAAAACACAGATAGTTCAGAAATCAATCTCCATACAAGTTCGCTCGAGCAACGCACACATAGAGACTGCTCACGGACACGATATCTCGGACCGGTTGGGACCAGTGCGAGCGCGAGTGCCATCCGCTTGAGACACGCGTCTGTGAACTTTTGTGCAATAATAGAGCAAACAAAAAAAAATTATTATACCGTTCAGTGGACGGTTTTTTAAACTAAATAATCGTGAATTTCACCAATAACGAAATCGTCGCAAGATATTTTATGTGACAAATTTATAATAATATAATATAACAATGACATTAAAATAAAACTATTTTAGTTATTAATTTATATTTCCTTTCTTCCCGTTTCATTTTCAACAATAAATCAAACAACTAGATACGAGTGCCACTACTACGATAGTTTTTTCACCAACCTTAGAGCGGCCGTCGAGCATAGGTATGAAAAGTGAAGTACATACAGGAGATTGACTTCTGAACTATCTGTGTTTTGTGGTACCGCGAATAATCCAAGTGTAAGATCAACAACTAGTAAAAAAATGTAGAAATATTTTTTTATTTGCATAAAAATATTACTCACCTTTCCATCATATTGTCCTTCATCCATAGCTAATATGACCTCCGGCGCCATCCAATACGGAGTCCCGACGAAGCTGTTGGCTGGGCATTTGATGCTGGCACTGCCAAAGTCAGCGAGTTTAACAGTGCCATTTTCGGTAAGCAAGATGTTACCAGCTTTAATGTCACGATGGATTCTACCCAGGCTGTGCAGGTATGATAAACCGCTTACGACACCTTCGCAGATGGCCGCGATTTCCTCTTCGCGTAGAGGGCGTTTTGTGAACCTTGGGAGTAAAAGCGTGTGATAAAGATAAACGAGACTTAGTTCATAGCCTATGTCTAGTTGATGTTTGCTCTATTTTTTAATGTATCTTTATTTTGTAATTGACATAGGTGATTTGTATATTTCTTAAAACAATCGCCTCTCAATAAAATATTTGCACGCCTGCATGCAGGGCTTTCTGTACTGTATTCTGGTAATACAAGGTTTAGAGAATAATGTTTCGCAATCGTATTTTGTCGGAAAAGTTCGTGTTTATCTTGCGTTCTCAGCTGGCCTACTGAAGTTTACTGGAGCTAATTTAAGAAAGCAAGATAAATCCGGACATATCCGGACAAAATCATCCCGCCTATATACGTCCCACTGCTGGGCACAGGCCTCCTCTCAGAACAAGAGGGCTTGGGCCATAGTTCCCACGCGGGCCCAGTGCGGATTGGGAACTTCGCACGCACCATTGAATCGCTTCGCAGGCTTGTGCAGGTTTCCTCACGATGTTTTCCTTTACCGCAAAGCTCGTGGTAAATTTCAAGTGTAATTCCGCACATGAATTTTGAAAAACTCAGACGTGCGAACCGGGGTTCGAACCCACGACCTCTGCTTGAGAGGCGATAGGTCAAACCACTAGGCTACCACGGCTTCCGATATCCGACGAAATACGATGGAAAAATATTATTTAATATATCTCTAAATACTTTTCATTTGATTTCTGTTGAATAGGTTTTGTGTGAAGCCTGCCTCAAGTGAAGTTCAGAACGACAAATCCATAAACAATTGTCAACATTGATGAATATTTTATTCAGCACTAGAGATGTGCCGACTAGTCGCCGACTAGTCGGGAAAGCCGACTATCCGGCCACTTTCGTAGTCGGCGACTAGTCGGCGAATAGTCGGCAAAAAGCGCCGACTATCCGGCTTCTTACTTTGTACGTATATTTCAATAAAATATTTATTTTCATGTAGGTAGGTATAGGTACACAGAGGGGGAATTACATTATATAAAAATCTTAAGCTGTTAATTTTTGTAGTAAGTATTTACTGTTTTTCCTTGCCCACACGAGAAATTATATTTTGTCATTAGTTCTACCTACTTGACTTTACGGGAATCATTGTCTAATTGTTCAAAAAATCCTAACACGAGACTTTCTGTTTGACATCATCATGTCAGCCGAAAGACGTCCACTGCTAGACATAGACCTCCTCCAAGGCTCTCCACTCAGACCAGTCTTGTGCTTTCCGCATTCACCGCGATCCCGCGATCTTAACCGGGTCGTCGCTCCATCTTGTTGGAGGCCTACCGACACCTCGTCTCCCGGTCCGCGGACGCCATTCGTGAACCTTCTGATCCTATCGGCCATCAGTTCTGCGAGCAATGTGCCCTGCCCACTGCCACTTTAGTTTCGCAATTCTTCGGGCTATGTCGGTAACCTTAGTTTTACTGCGGATATCATCATTTCGGATTCTATCCCGCAGAGAAACCCCGTGCATAGCCCTCTAAGTGACTTTGAGCTTCCTCATGAGGCCCATCGTTAGCGACCATGCACGTCTCAGATCCATAAATCATCACGGCAACACACATTGGTCAAAGACTTTTGACTTCAAACACTGCGATAAATTGGAAGTCTTTTCTCCCAATTTATCGCGAATATTAAACTGCGAAGCTTCCCGAACGCTGCCCAGCCGAGTCGGATTCGACGAGTGATCTCTTTCTCGAAATTTGATGTACCTATCTGGATTGTTAGTCTCAGGTATACATACTTGTCAACAATTTCGAGCGCAGAGCCTCTGACTATTATGGAAGTTGGCACAACATGGACATTAGACATGAGTTACGTCTTGTCTATGTTTATTTTCAAGCCAACTCGGTCGGAAACTGCTGAGGTCGGCGAGCATAGCACTGAAGTCCTCCATGGTCTCTCAGCCATGACCACAATATCATCGGCGAATCGAAGGTGATTAAAGTACTCGCCATTAATTTTGATGCCTTGTCCTTCCCAGTTCAGAATCTTAAAAACATCCTCCAGTGCAGCAGTGAACAGTTTCGGAGAGATCACATCTCCTTGTCTGACTCCCCGCTGCAGAGGAATAGGCGTCGTGCTCTAGTCCGGTAGTCGAACGGACATAGTGGCGTTTTCGTACAGACACTTCAACACTTCGATATACCGGTAGTCAACTTGGCACCGCTGGAGAGCCTGCAGCACAGCCCAAGTCTCGATCGAATCGAAGGCTTTCTAGTAGTTTACAAATGCAAGGCAAAGGGGAGGTTATACTCTTCGGTCTTCTGTATAACCTGCCGCAACGCATGTATGTGGTCTACAGTACTATAGCCTTTTCGGATGCCGTTCTTTTTGACATGATTCAATTTAAATTTTTTTTTTAGCTCGTTCACTTTAATGAACAATAATAGTAGGCATTATTTTTACACAATATTTTTTTCACAAAAACACCGCTTTGTTAGGTACAAAAGCAAAAATCTAGAAAAAAAAAAATACGAATAAAATAAAATAAACAGGTTCCGAGACGCTTACAGGCGTCGGTTGCAACTTGCACCCAAATCAGCTGGTTAACAAAGCGTCACGGAAATCCCCGAAGCTGTGATCGGCTTGGCCGACTAGTCGGCCGATTAGTCGGCTTCTTTACAACCGACTAATCGGCTAGTCGGCTAGTCGGCCAAAGTCATGATCGGCACATCTCTATTCAGCACGCCATTTATAAATATTAAAATAAAACAATTTTTATTTATAATACTGACTAGTTTTCACAACCATGACGAATAGTCGAAATCGTCGCACACTACAAATCATGGCAGTCGGCAACTATAACTTGAAAAAAAAAAAAAAAACATGATAAGGGCAGCAGAGGCTCCCTGCGGCAGGGTTCTACCGAATGTCACGTCCAAACTTGTCAAGGTATAGATGGGCCATTTCTAATTGGGATGCACCAAAAAAATTAACCTGTAGATAGATTTTATTTTATTTTTGGAAAGAATAGGAATATATTTTTTTTACGAAATACGCTGGATGACGTCACAGTGAGACAGCCACGTTCCATTGCCTAGAAAAATTCAGGTCGTACATAACATAATCTGTGGCATTACAATTTGACAATAATTCAAGCACGGCTTAGGGTCCTAAATGAACCATGACAAATAGTTTTATTTATTTCTCTTCTTTTAGCTTCGATTATTCCTATGTTTGTTTAATGGTATGATAGTAAAATAGATATTTTTATTTAAATCTGATATTTAAATTATTTTGTATTTACTTGTAACATAGTAATTTAATAATTTAATTTGTAAAAATACATTGGAAATACTCGTATACATTTCGGACTTTACGATAAATGACAACTGTTTAAAGCCGGGTGCGCATCATGTGATTAAAGTTTTATCTTTGTAACTATTTGCTATAATAAGCAGGACAGCAACATTTCAAACTGTCAATTAATTTGCTTAAGAGTGTAGACCTGCTTTATAACAGCATTTGTGACGAGAAACCGCAGTGGTCAAATGAGGGTCATTACTTAAATTTTGTTTATTTAATTCAGTTTATTTACATTTTTGGAATCTGATTTCTGAAAACGCTTCACAAAGCCTATTTCTCCAAATGGTTTTCGATTTATTATATGTTGTCAAAAATTGGGACATCCCAATTATTTTACTGGCTAGGACAATAAAAACAATCTAGGCACAGTTTTTCCCTACATTATTGGATCTCTGTGGAAGCTTTAATTTAACAATGAATACTAAAATTATCGCTCGTATATACATACAACCTACCCAACATCCTACAGAACTATCAGAAAAATACGCAACAATTCGATAATCGATAAGACATATCGTGCGCTTCAATTCGACTGATAAGAAATTCTATGCAAGCACTAAGCACTTCTTGATACCGCAACAGGTCCACTATTTAGTAACATTCTCAGAAATCAAACATCACAGTGATGTCATCGTTTTAGGATATAAAATTGTGTATCACCTAAAACATCTGTCATAGTATGACTTATGAATGGATGCATTCAGCAAAATTGTGAGGAGTTCATGAATGAGTCATATCGAAAAAAGTTTAACGAAATGAATATTTCGCAGTAATATTTGGGTGTTATCTATGAATGAGTGTATGTGTGGGATTATTTAGTGTGAAAGGAATTGCCATGTTTTGTTTTGCATACTTACTTCAATAATATCAGAGGCAGAACCGACGCAGTACTCCATGACGAGCCATGCTGTGTGTTCTCTTTTGTAGCATCCCTTGTATTCTATGGTGTTGGGATGCTCCAATTGTTTTAAAAACCTGTGTAAATATTAAAATACAATAAAAGGCCTTTTGTTACCTAATATTTGTAATTAAAGGAAACATTCAGTGTTTGAAAATACTTACAGGAAAATAAGTAAATAAATAGTAAATGTGTATATATTTTTTTCATTTATGTAGTTATTTTTAGGATAGTTTTTATTTAAATTGTACCATTAGTAAATAAATAAATGTGCAAAATAAATGCTTCAGGTACATTTAATTTTACTTGCTTAGTATATTCATACTAACTGGCACACTTGGGACATTTTAATTAAAATTTAATTACAACTCACTCACTAAAATACTACTGTTATGTGTGGTTGACCATAACAATGTAGTTCTGTTTAGTTATCAAAATAGACAGGTCTCTTTATTATAGTAACAGTCAAGGTATGACCAAATGTTTCGAACCAATCCAACATTTCAGTCTCATGGTAGTTTTAATTCAAATAATTGTGCCTTTAGTTCAGCTAAAAGCAAGATTAGATTATTAAAATAAAATTAAAGACTACTAACTTTATTTCTTTCAAGATGTCCTGCCATTTTTCTTCACTCTGTTTCCCCAAATAGGACATCTTCTTGATGGCAACAATCTCTTTGGTGAGATTACAGCGGCATAATACACTGCTCCAAAAGACCCATGGCCAATCTCTCGGAGATCTTCAAAGATCTTCTCGGGATCATGTCTGCTGAAAAGCTCGGCAATGTCTGGATCCTTGAGGCTGCCAGGACGTGGCATCTTAATCTGAAATAATGTTATATTAGTTATTTACAATAGTTAAATTTACAAAACCAGGGCATGTTAGTTTAAGGTGAGACTGTGATTTTAAAATATCCTCATGATAAAAAACATAACCCTCCTTCGGGCAGTAGGGTAAAAAGTATTATGTTCATTTTCCTTTGAAAACCTTTCTCAAATATTTCCATACCAAATTTCATCTAATAGGTTCGGCAGTTTAAGTGTAAAAAGGTTTTTTTTTGCAGGTTAAGTCGCATTAAGGACCAAAAACTAAACTAAAACAAATAAACAAAAGCAAGGACCCATGCTTGTCTTTGTTTACTTTTTTTTAGTCTTGTCTTTGTTTTAGTTTTTTAAATATTATAGTATGAGGTCCTTTATAAGAAAACGCAAAGAGGTGCCGATAGAGTTACTTCCGCAATAATTATAATATTTATATGGATTGCAGCACTTGTAACTTTGGTAGGATAGGGGGCTGATTTAATAATCTGAGAGTTGATGCGGTGACAGTGTGTTATAATAGTTGGAGAGCTGGTAGACATTTTAATTATTTATTTATTTATTTCTAATAAGTAACATTACATCTATCATTACAGTTACCCAATACGATAGAGTAGCAAGCACCTTATATATTTAAAGTATATACTTAGTTTACAAATATATATACCTACTTACTATTAATAACATAAAACAAATAAAGTTACTTTAGAAGGTTTAGGTAGGTGGGTTTAGGGAAGGTTTACTTTTTTTAGAAGGTATTTGAGGCAGTACAAAATATTAAACAGTAACTACTTTATGATATCTAAACACCAAAACCCAGAGCTAGCTGATGAGAAGTGAACCTTAACCAATCTTTAAATATTTAAAAATATACAATGTTTTTTTTTAGCATGGAATATTCAAGCAAGTTAAATTTTTAACGCCTTTATATTAGAGTGAATAATAAACAAGCCATAATATTTAGTAGTCTAATAGAGATGTTGACACCAATCAATTGACATACGCACAAGCGTAAGTAAGCGTAAGCGTATGCGTAAGTTCCCAATCCGCACTGGGCCCGCGTGGGAGCTATGGCCCAAGCCCTCTCATTCTGAGAGGAGGCCTGTGCCCTGCAGTGGGACGTATATAGGCTGGGATGATGATGATGAATTAACATACTTTTTATGAGCTGTCAAAACACTATTCTCCTATAGAGTTTGAATGGAAATAGCAACTTATGACGTCACTTGTTCGCACACTCAATCAACTAACTATTTATTTATTTTAAAGCAACAAAAATCTAATTTTGCAGTTAATCGAAAATCATTCTGTTTTTCAGGGCTAAAATAAAGCGTTTTTTTACTGGAGTTGTGTCTTCGAATTATTTTTTAATGGTGTCAGTCAACATCCCTATTGCAAAATAAAATGTATAAAACCAGACAAGTAAATAATAATAATAAATTTTCAAAATCTTAAACCCTACCTAAGTAGATCCAGAAACAGGTAAAGCCTGCAAACCAAGCCCCTGTACAGTCACCATCAGATATTTCGGAGCAACTAAGGCGGTCAATAATATTGGCACATACACTCTATTATTAAGGTATTATAGTTCATGTTTCAATATTTTTGATCACCTTGGACGCTCCGAAATATCTGATGGCGACTGTACCACAAAAATTACATGAGCAAAGTAGTTTGTACACCTTCTATAAAATGTACCAGCTCTCTGAATATAAAAGTCCAACAATACTGTAAATTAAATATATACTACAATAAAACATTACGTACCTGAAATTGTTAATTAAGATTGTTACAAAAAAACATTAATTTTTACTAAATAATGAGTAATGATAATTACCACCAGGAGAAACAACAACAAGGATAAATGACAAGATCACACCACTTTCTATTGAAAATAAACATCTAATGACCCAATTTGAAGTAATGTAGACTGTGGAGATACATTGATGACATGATTATGCTGCATTTTAATTTAATAATTTTTGATGAACTAAATGTCTTTCTATTTTACCTGCACAGTATGTTCCATTTTGCTTTGTGGTGGCGTTGTCTAGCTCATTCCCCATCTGTATCTATGTTAAATGTGACTTAGCTTTTTGGAAAACACAAAACTATGTGGCTATACACTATACTTTTAAAGTAACAACTGAATATTTCACATTCAATACAACTTTGAGTAGTATAGTTTTAATTACAAAGAAATATAATTATTAGTAGCAAGATTGAAAAATCTTACTGCTACTTAAATAGTTTTATAATAAAAAAAACCGGCCAAGAGCGTGTCGTACACGTCCTGAATAGGGTTCCGTAGCAATTAAAAAAAAATCAAATAATGTTTTCCTAGGATTCGTATTGTGTACTGAATCTTCAAGTTTAGGTATACAGTGGTGGCATGTAAATTAAGAACGATTGAAGTTCCAGATTATTTTTAACTAAATCATGTCATGTGTAGTCGTGGTCCTTCTTAGAAGTAACTAGTTACGTTATGAAATAGCCACATGAATAGAGCAAACGGATTAAGGATAAATAATAAAATTGCTGACATTTTTTTACAAATTTTGTTTTATTCTCTTTAGTAACAAATTAAAATAGTAATGAAGCTGGACAAATAATTAAGAACGATTTATTGAACTGCTCGAAAGTTTTTTTTTATTGAAACTTAGATTAACTAAATCATACTAACGTGAAGTTTGTACAGAAAAAAAAAGGAATTTAATACATTTTAACTAAAATTAATAGTTAGTAGCATGTCCACGGCTTTTTATTACTGCTTACACCGGCGAGGCATTGAATCTATCAATTTTTGACAATTTCGCAAGAGAGATAGAGTTCCATTCTTCTAAGAATACGTCATACAGTTCTCTTAAATTGCCACACTGTCGATTTGAAACCTTTTTCTTGACTTCGCACCAAAGATGCTCTATTGGGTTAAGATCGGGGCTGTTGGCTGGCCAATCTAAGACAGAAACTGATTGCGATGTGAGGAATTCCTTAACGGTACGTGCAGTATGCTTGGGATCATTGTCATGCTGGAATGTCCAAATAACCGGAAGCACGCCTTCAGCATATGGTAACATTGTTTCTTCCAGTATGTTTTTGTATTGAAATTGATCCATGTTTCCTTCTATCAGCCTAACAGGTCCAACACCATGTCCAGAAAAACATACCCAAATTTTTACATTTCCCCGCGCATGCTTTAAAGTCACTTTTGTGTACTTTGGGTCGAATGCTTTATTTGGAGGCCATCTTACATATCGTTTGCCATAGAACACATACCCTATTTATTTTTGTCTCGTCAGAAAAAAGAACGTTTTTCCACTGTCTGACTGGTCCAGTTTTCATATCTTCTTGCAAATGCAAGCCGGGCTTGCCTATGACACCGTTTCAACATAGGCACCTTCCTTGCTATCCTTCCGTGCAACTTTCTTCTACCAAACGCCTTCGAATAATGCGTGCCGAGATTGCTGAAGGTTGTTTTTTCGCCAAAATATTTTTTTCTTAACATTAGACGGTATTAGACCCTTTAAAAGGATTTTGTTTTGCCAAACGACGATATTTCGATCATCTCGACGAGATGACTTTCTTTGTCTAGGTACACGCGGAACATTTGAAGTAGTTTTGAGACGTGGCAAAATGCTTTATGGCGTGGAAAACCATAGTTTTGAACATTGCAGATGATCCGGCTATGTGTTATACGACCAATTCTTGTCGCAAAGTTTTAGTATTACTTCTCTTGTAGATTTATCACAACTTTTATTTTTCCCATTGTTTGTATATGAAGCAATCGCCTTTAAGACTTTTACGGCACTAAATGGCGCCAAAAATTATTCGAATAATAACCTAAAAACCACAAAGCGGCCGTCCGTTCTCTATATAAATTTGAATAAAAAATAAACTATTCAGCGTTCTTAATTATATGACCAGCCAGTAAGTAGTAATACTAGGTTTAGATGTAATGTATAAAGTTTATATTTTATTTTTTAGCCAATTATAATGTATAATAGTTTACCGCTAGTACGGAAAAGTTTTACGATACGAGAGAAGTACAAAAATATACATGCAGTTAGTAACATTGTCAGTTTGAAAAAATTTCTCTATAAAAAATCGTTCTTAATTATATGACCACAACTGTATGTCTTTAGCAACCCCCCACTGGTTTTAAAAGACCTATCCAACGATACAGCCACAATATAGGGTTAGAGTCGAGAAAAAAAAGATCA
>NC_133495.1:12553371-12581483 GCF_025370935.1 Choristoneura fumiferana
TTAAGCATCTCTAATAATTTTATTGTTCATGTTCATTCATGAAAATTTAGCCCTACCTAACCATTATGCATAGGACAACTATGTCAGTTGGGTGATTGATAGTAGTTTTAAATTAGAATAACCTTCAGATAAGAAACTATTTATTGTATTAACTAAGTACACTATTTTTAATAGTTTTTTAATTTATTTTGTGTGTTACTGTATTATCAGTCATTTTGTTTAGCTAACGAAAAAACTATTGGTTTTTGTTTTTATTCATTATGAAATTTTTTGACAAAACGCGCACTTTGATTCAGCCTTCTAACAAGGTTTTATTCACTTTGCAAAATATAACTGGCACTGTACAAATGTCACTGCACTTTTTAAAAAAGAGGTTCTTGTTCCATCACTTTCCAATTTCGAAAAAACTAGGTCTGCGCAGTGCTGTAGTCGGAATACCAATGTTTCGCTACAGTTGGGTCAAGGTGTTAAACTTGAATCTATTTTAATACATAACCACACGACTCAATATCATCAACATAAGCGTGTAAAAATAAACACAGCTGTGATAATTTGTTTACTATTACCTTATTACGTATAAACAGTATATTCCATTCTTCAGAATGCGAATTCACTACGTTATTTTAAATTGCATGCGGTTAGCACTTACCTAGAAAATTGACAGAAAGTCGAGTAAAATAGCAGTTCTCTTGCTTTGATTTGAGGAAGATTTCATTCACAGTTTTAAGTTATAGTTAGTTTAATTCACTGTTTTGAAAATTGGATGAATATTTGTTAAAGCACACCCATGAACGGAATACAGGCAGGAGTGTTCGAGATATTATGTATATCTATGTCACAGACTGCAGCTGTCAGCTCTCAGCTGTCAAGTCAAATTAGCATAATAGGTAGGTGTGTAACTGTCAAAGTGAAGTAACGTTTCGTTTCACGCGAACTAAATTCTGGCGTCAGTCACGAGGTTAAGAGGCATAAATATCTGTCGCATTGACTCTGCAGGGCTACTACGAAACTCGAAACTTGAAGTTCGTATCGTATCGTCCCTCTTGCTCTTGTATTAAATAGCATAAGTGTCAGAGAGACCGCAAGACACCAACTTCGAGTTTCGAGTTTCGTAGTAGCCCTGCTGGCCAACGAAAGCTGTCCCAGACAAACCCCGGCAAATTAAAAAAAAATAAGGATGACAACACTCGCTGTACACTGCTTAAACGATGTTGATAATTAGATATTTATTTAAATTTTCCAGATATTAAATTATACTCGAGACTTCAAGCTGCATCAACATTAATTATAGTAATGTGTGAAAGTTGATGATGCACTTTAGTAGTCCCTTGGTAAATTTTATGACCTTTGTCAGTGCCCATTTATGTACAGTCCAGACGCATCAATTTTTGGACAATTTTGACCAGATTGGCATTGAATATACTTATCTTCTAACATTTTAATTGACAAGATTTCATATTTCTAAGACTATTTGATTCGTTCTCTGTATTCTGTTTGGAAGAGAAAGACGCTGATATTGTTAAAATTTCGTTTCGATTTTTTTTATGATGTGCTTATTCTATTCTAAAAGGGCATAACACCAAAACTACTACGCAATAGATACTTTTGTCTAGTCTCTATTAAAAAAAAAGATCACGTAAATTTGACGTAAACGTAAACGTTGTCAAAATGATGACAGCTCCTTTTTCTGGTGAAAAAGGCAGAGGAAACATGTCTATTCTGCGGTATTGTTGGCAAATTCAGATATTTTATTTAATTTTTTTAAATATGGAGAAGTAGATTATAATAAATTATCATCATCCCAGCCTATAAACGTCCCACTGCTGGGCACAGGCCTCCTCTAAGAACAAGAGGGCTTAGGCTAAATTAAAATAAATATCAAAGCAAAACTCTTTAGATTCCAGTAGTAATTTACAGGTGTTAAAAAATGAAATCTTGTTAATTCTAACATAATATCTTATAACATTTTCCATTTTGAGGATGGTAGGAGGTTGAATTAAAAACAAAAAAAAACTTAAAGCAGAAATATCAAACTTATTATCTAAGCCGATGGACAATGTGACACCTGGACTTTCTGACATTTGGACATGTATGCCCCTAAACGCATTGACCTATACACCTACACCTATACACCTTTGTGTTTAGTTCCTCTGAGGGTTAGAATGACAATTATGTCAATTTTGACAGTCTCAAAAATGATACCAGATTAAACTTTCGTAAAAAAGGCGTGGACAGCTTTCGCTGGCCAAAGTCTAAGTAAGAGCTAGCAGAAAGAAAACTAAAGATTCTTGAGTAGATTTTAATAAAGTAGTACGTAAAGAAATGTTATCGCTCTTTATTTTAATTTCAAAAACTAGTAGCCTCAGATCATATAAAATAATTCTTTCTATGGTGTGAGCTACTAGCATTTGTAATAATAATCGCCTTCAGTGTCATACCAGTCGACCAACTTGCCATCATGCCACATGAAAGTACCCTTCAAATTTTGCGACGCATCTAGTATGAGATATAATATGACTTTAGCCGCTCATCAGGCTCCAGCTCCCCTCCATCCTGCGCCATATCTGTCTTCACATGTCCTGGATGCACCGCATTGATTGAAATATTCCTGTCATAGTACTTCCGTTGCTGTATCATTGTCAAGGCGTTTACTGCAATCTTCGAGACTCTATGTTCAGCGTGTTTGCCTTCATCAGCGAAGTCCTCTTTATTAAACGTTCCGTTTTTCACACTGTCCAGATATTCATCTACAAAATGGTTCACTTGTTCGGTATTTAAATCTTGATCTTGCAGTCTTTCCAGCCACTTAGAGTTTTTAAGGTTTGAAAGATGTCCACAAGCGCTGGATACGTTGACGACTCGAGCGTTATCTCTAAGCAAAGGGAAAAGATATTGTTCTATCTTCAACAAACTTTTGTAATAACATCAATGTTCCGCTTGGCTCCTTCGTAGTCTGGATAAAGTTTTTCCAACTTCATAATAGCGGCATTATTCACCAAAACGTCCAAGCCTCCGTGTTGCGTTTTTACAAAGTCAGCAAACTTTTTAATACTGGCTTCTTTGCTTACGTCAAGGACATGGAATTTAGGTTTGAGGCCTAGTTTTTCTAGCTTTTCTACTGCGTCTCGGCCTGTTTGTTCGTCTCTTGCTGTTAAATATACTATTCCTTTGAATTTTTGGCACAGTCCTTTGACCACAGCGAAACCCAAGCCTTTATTCGAGCCTGTAACAACTGCAACTTTTTCTGCCATTTTTAGCGCTGACGTGCTTTCGTGATCGCGCCTTTAATATTAATGAACACGTCACGAAGATGTTTATTTACTTAATCTAAAGGCCGTGACAGACGGGCTGTATTTCAACCGCAGCGTACCTAATCGTAAAAGAATCTGCCGACCATTCCATACCGGGTGTGGCTTGTAATACGAGCAAAAAATTTAAACACAGATCCTCCTCGTCAAACTGAATTATTAAGTAGTTCAGCGACTTTTAAAAGTAATGGAGTCTTTGAATCATCCTTTTTTCGCAATGTACGCCATTCTAGAACCCAACTGACGTCGCCTGTCACGCTACAAACATCAAGCATTTTGCTTTACATTTTTTCTTCGATTAAACTTAATAAGTGTAATAAAAATTAAAAAACTAACTGTTTTTAAAAGTCGCTAAACTAATGTTGTTCAGTTTGACGAGTATGATCTAAATTAAGATTGTTTTTTGGAGTCTTTTTGTATTTTTTATTTCAACTCCAAATTTTGTTACTTTACGGTCATCCGTAAAATCCATATCCAATACAAACTGAATCATGGATGCACAGAAAAACCAGAAAAAGAGACCAGCGCTGGGAATCGAACCCAGGTCCTCAGCATTCCGTGCTGCGTGCTATACCTCTACACCACCACTGGACAGGAGTACAGACACAAATTTCCCCTATGCACCACATATCTCAGCTCCATGATCTATGTTTTAATTATTTGCTCATATTACAGGCCACACCCGGTATAGGTAGTCATTCACGGTGACGCGTGCCGTGGTTTTTATTACAATGTCTTTAATGTCTAATTTTGAAAAAATCACGCGTCTACGTGGATGGCACTACTTAGGTATACATTATTATAATAAGTACCTTTTTTTTAACAACGTGTACCTACTGAAGACCTAAACGTGTATCACCAGCTTTGTTATTTTGGATATTATTACAATATTCTTAAAATTCTTTACGCGAACAGAACAATTTGTGCTTTAAAAAGTACCTACGTTCGACCGAAAACCGGTCGAAAAAAAAACATTCTGTATGCCTATGTATACCGACCCTAATCGATGTAGAGTCTGTCAATAATTTAAACTGGACTTTATTGCTTTGATATACGGTGACTTTTTCTTTTGTAACAGCAAAACCGGCCAGTGAAGTTATCAAGCTATATACCTACTTACTTTTTGATACGACAGGATGTTGAATGTTTAGTAATTAAATTTAATCATAAGTAAATCAGACGTGCATATTATTCTCTTTTTTCTTTTATTTATATTTTGTGTAGTTATTTTTATGTTGTAAATTACTAGTTTTATTATTGTAAAAAATTGTTTTAGTTGTCGAGTTCGCTGCTGTTTTGTTTTGTTCTTTTAACACTTAAATGGTTCCAACGGAAGACAGCGTCGCCGCAAGGTTGACATCATGCTGAGTTGGGACCATTTCGTGACAAATTTATTTTCCTTTTTTTCTTTTTCTTTTATTTGTAAAAGTCACGATAAATGTTCTTTCTTTCTTTCTTTCTTTTCTTTAAATAGCAGAAACTAAGATTCCATTTACCTATAGTTCTATACAGTGATTCCCAAAGTGGTCCAGTGGACCCCAGGGGTCACGGGAGACTGCTGGGGTCTACGTAGGCGTGAACAAAAAATGGGGGTCCATAAGATGTAAATGGGGGTCCACGAAAATTTATCTGCTTTTGATAGTAGAGCAAAATGTAAGCATAGTTTTTATAAGGCCTACCTACATTGTTTTAAGTACTAACTAAGCAGATAATATTTTAATAAGGCAACGACTGGACAGAACTCAGAAGCGACACAATTTTAATTTTTTGGCGAGTTAAGATTGGTAGAATGTAGCACAGGGGTCCAGAACAGTAAAATTTTGAAAGTGGTCCACGAGAAAAATAAGTTTGGGAACTACTGTTCTATACCAACAAAGGTTTTAACCAAGACAGCGTTAAATATTTACCTCGAGGATGCTATTGAATTTCTTCGCAGACCTACCTACTGGTTTCCAAGCGATTGTTTCCTTCACCGTAAAGTCCATGGTAAATTTCAAATGTAATTTTGCGCATAAATTCCTAACAATTGACCCCATGGTCCTCTGCTTGAGAGGCAGAGGTAACCTTGGCTACCACGACTTTTTTCGAAATAAACAAAAACCGACATACAAAGTAATTTTTTGCTTATCACAATGTTCCATTTAAGTAAATGAAACAAGTAATTACTTATGTCCACTCCATATTTTTTATATACCTACTTAATGATACCAATCGAAATATAATTGATAAAAAATCCTCATATAATTAACATAAACGTAGTGTCTTAAAAGAAAGGTATGCTCATAATTTATAACCCCCGATGCAAAAAGAGGGGGTGCTATAAGTTTGATCGCTATGTGTGTCTGTGTCTGTGGCACCGTAGCTTTTAAACAGGTGAACCGATTGGAACGCATTTTATTTTATTTTAAAGCAGGTTTTAATCAAATTAAAAACATACAACAAGCCGAGGGTAAAGATATAAAGGTATCCCACTAAAATTATAAATGCGAGAGTTTGTAAGTCTGTTTGTTTGTTTCTTATGTCTTCACGTCTAAACCGCCGAACTGGTTTAGATTAAATTCGGTATACAGATAGTTAAACTACATATATTCAGTGGCGTAGCTAGGTAACCAAAGGCCCTGGGGCAAAAAATGAACTATTAAAAAGTTGGAGTGATTGAAGCCCTATATGTAGCGCGTAGGTGAGGTAGGCGACTATAGGTCCACTCCTGCTGGCTCGTGCTTAGACACCGAATTCAGACTGGTAGAAAATTATTTTCATTGTTTTTTGTAGTCGGTTAAATTTTTTGTCTAATTTTTTTTTACCCTTTGTAGTGTAAATAATCTAACCATCTAGTCACCTTTTACAATAGATTGCTTTTTCCGATGCAGAGACTTTCATTGAGGAGTCCTGGTGCTTCACCACCCATTCCATTTCACCATAATTATGCATTACGAGGAGCATAAATTGCTTAGCGACTGTGTTAAAGTAATTGAAATTCAACCCGTGAAATACTTGTCATTGAGTAGTAACTCTGATAGTCAACTGTGGTCTTCATCATCAGTTCCATTTCATCAAATGATGATTTTCAAAAGTAAATGCACGAGTTACTACTTTATATCAAAATTACCATAGGTATCCCTACAATATTTGAAGAATTCCCTCGATTTCCTTAGGATCCAATCATCATATCCTGATTTGGTGCTTATGGGACCTAATTCCTGCCTGTTCCTTTTGCCACACAGTGCAAGGGACTGGCAAACGCATTTTTTATTAGTTTATTGTTTATTTGTATTCTGTGTACCTATCCTGTATTGTTCATGTTGGCAAATAAATCAATCTTAATCTTAATTGAAAGCATTCCTAGACGAACGAAAAAAAAAATCAAATTGGTTCATAATTGACGGTAACAGTTCTGAGGTAACAAACATAAAAAACAACCGAATTGATAACCTCCTTTTTTGAAGTCGGTTAAAAATCGTTTGTTCCGAATTCGACGTACTCCAGATTTGCCATTTTTATAGTTTATAAGTCAGAGTCCGATGGGCCCCTTGAGCTTGATGGCCCTGGGCCCTGCCCCGTCTAGCCCTCCCGTAGCTATTATATGCCACTGCATATATCCCGAGAAAGGACATAGGGTAGTTTTGTTGCATAGTTCTCGCGGGATAATGATTTAAGCGGCAATTACACTGCGTCGTTCCCCTAATGCGGTCGCCGGATTTGTTTCAAACTACTTCAGCGAAAACGTCGTCTTTACATTAGTCTGTCCGTCTACTGCGGCGGCCATATTAAGGCGGTGGCAGCTGTCGCTCGCCGAATGCGGCCGACTACCGTTCTTAAGGGCCACTAAGAAACTCGTCGAAGTTCGTATCGTACCGTCCCTCTCGCTCTCATATTAAATAGTATACGTGTCAGAGGGCCCGCAAGACATGAACTTCGAGTTTCGAGTTTCGTAGTAGCCCCGTTTTTTTTAGGGCCAGAATGGCAAAAACGGAACCCTTATAGTTTCGTCAAGTCCGTCTGTATGTCTGTCTGTCTGTCTGTCCGTCTGTCCGTCCGTCCGTCCGTATGTCACAAGCATTTTATTCGAAAACTACAAGATGTATATCAATGAAATTTGGAGTACGGATGTCTTGTAAAAGCCGCTATTTAGTTTTGTAGTTAAATTACAAAAAAAAATATTTATAGGGGGGGGGGGGTACTCCATACACGTAACAGAAATTGTTTTTTTTTTTAACTTGCATCAACGTGTTGCACATAGTTCGACAGCTCTTTTGAAAAGATAGTAAGGTTTCCCAAAAACTTTTTGAAGATTTCCAGAAATAATCGCTCCCAAAGTAGCAAAAATTGTGTCCCCCCCCTCTACCTTGTAAACCGTTTATCCAAAAAAATAAGGAAACGTAACGCTTCATAAATACTTTCGACGACACTTAGTTTTAACATGATCGGATATACCGTTTTTGAGTTATTGCCGAAAAACTGCGCTTCTCAACAAAAGGACCTAAGTGCCGTGAAGACACGCTCTTTTTCTGGTAATATATTTTATGCCTGTAGCAAGTGTTTTAATTGTGTTATAACACACATAATATTACTTGTTTTTTTCCTAATGGCCCCGGAACCCTATTTTGGGCGTGTCCGACACGCTCTTGGCCGGTTTTTCAATGCCGCAGTGTAATTGCCGCTTTACGAATTCTACGCGGGCGGAGCCGCGGGCAACAGCTAGTGTTAAGTAAAGGTAATTCCGGTTGCAAGTGGCCTATTAAAGAGCGCAACAAAAACCAAATTGGGCAGTTCCGTGTCGGCATCTTCAAGGTTTTGAAAAGTGACTTCTTCGTTTGGATACAAGTTATCGCGCGCCACTTGCTTCGTGTCGTTAAAAGTTCCATTTACGCTGTTTCACTATCCGTTGTTTAAACTTATTTGACGGATAAATGTGATGCCGTCTTTGTTTGTTTTGAAAGAAAGAAAAAAAGATTTAATTGGTTCCATGTTCCATCAGTACCATCACCGAATGTCCGATCCAACGAGTATCCGATTTTGTCCTTCTACCTCCTAATTCAGAAATTATTTACTATTTTGGGGGTTAAATTAACCCTCGACACCCTACACGGGACCCCTGGGTGGTGCCAAATGCTGACACACAAAATATACAAATACAAATTGCAAATACAAATTGAGACATGGATGCACAGAAAAAACAGAAAAAGAAACCAGCGCTGGGAATCGAACCCACTACGCTGTCTACTTAAGCAGCAGCACTAGCGACATCTATGTTTCGCTCTCATCGAGAGACGTCACATTCTTTTGTAACTAACCGCTCACCCAGACAAGAGATGTCGCTACTAAGCAATCAAAATTATGATTGGTTTTTTGGAGTCTTTTTGTATTTTTATTTCAACTCCAAATTCGTTACTTTTACGGGTATCCCGTAAAACCATATCGAAAATACAAACTGAGACATGGATGCACAGAAACACCAGAAAAAGAGACCAGCGCTGGGAATCGAACCCAAGGTCCTCAGCAATCAGTGCTGCGTGCTATAACCCCTACACCACCGCTGGACAGGAATCTAGACACGAATTTCTCCAATGCACACATATCTCAGGTTGCTTTTTTCCACTACGCTACTTAACTGACACACTATTGTGACACACTATTGTGTGGTAGAGGCAAGCTGCTTTGCAGCATGAATTAGGCCGGCTTGCCCGGTGTAATGCCACCCTCACAGAATATCGACGTGAACGGCTGCACCAGCTGCTGCTGTGTTTTGTCCGATGAGTGTGTGCCGGAGGCTGCCCTACGTATTTTGGGGAGGGCAAAAACGAGCCTATCAGTCTCTCAAAGGGCCGGCAACGCACCTACCCCTCGTGTTGACAGGTGTCCATGGGCGGCGGTGATTGCTTCCCATCAGGTGACCCGCATGCTCGTTTTCCCCTCTTATGTATATAAAAACCATCATCATCATCATCAGCCACGCCTCGTCTCCCGGTTCGTGGTCGCCACTTGAGAACTTTTCTCCCCCCAACGTGTAAGTTTTCGGTTACAAAATACGTCTCGATCGCGTTCGCGTTAAAATCTCAATTTGAATGCAAACACGAACAGCGCCTCTAGCGGAACTTACACTAAGGGCACTGTTCTTCATGTGATGTGGCCCGCCCATTGCTACTTCAACTTACTTATCATGCAGGTTACAAAACAGGTTTTATATACTAAAAACTTGCCATAATCTTAGTTTAGTAGGTAACTAATATAATATTAGATATTTGTGAAAAATTTTAAGCTTTTTAATAATTTGTTTTCGATTCAAACATGAATCTTAGGATTTAAAAAAATACTGTTTTCTTTCCATTTAATAAGAAAAAGTTTTTTAAGGTTCAACATACGGAGGAATCCTAAAGAGATAGTGATGCACTTGTCGATACAGCCATTAATTGTGTTGGATCTTGTCATTTTCGAATAAAAAACAATAAATATGGGTAGTAAAGGTCAGCGATAAGGAAAGAGTTAATACGTTATTTTGTTTTCAATACCTACCATACCTGCTACTTGTACAGTACCTACGTATTACTAAATGTTAATGTCACTTTGGGACTCGTCGGCTTGAAGTTTCAAATGAGAAACAAAAATGAAACCAATCTTTTGTTTCGAATTCGCGAACGACATCAGCAAACTAGTTTGTGTGTCTGTCTTTGACATTTAAAATACAATGGCTGATGAATGACACAGGAGGAAGAGCGATAAAAGAGGCGCATCTCTCTCTAGCCAGAAGCTACGGGACCAAAATGGGAAGGGAGCGTCGGACATTAACTGCCCTTCATTTGTCTCTCCTCGCTCCGCTCAGCTGTTTCCACTAGAGCTGTGCTGTGCGAGGAGGTAAATGAAGCGTTTCTATTGGTTCATGAAAAACACATTCCTCGCAACAGATCCTCGCACGTGTTTGGTGGAAATACAGCCTACGTATGTATGTATGCCTCAGCTCCATCGGATATCGGGAAGTGCGTGAAATATTCATTGCAAAATCACAGGACGTAAAGTCGAGTGCAAGAATATGGACTTTATTATTATGATTGTTTTTTTTGGAGTCTTTTTGTATTTTTATTTCAACTCCAAATTTTGTTACTTTCACGGTCATCCCGTAAAATCCAGTCGAAAATACAAACTGAAACATAGATGCACAGAAAAACCAGCGCTGGTCTCTTTTTCTGGTTTTTCTGTGCATCTATGTTTCAGTTTGTATTTTCGATATGGACTTTATTATTGTTATTATTATTATTTTCTTATTGTATTGGTACGTAATAATAGGTATTATTCATATTTGGTTTGCATACTTATGCATATATTTGTATACTTATAGTAGTGTGTTTTTATGTTAGGATTCTTTTATAGATTTGTTTATTATATTATTTAAAGCAATGTATTGTAGCTTCCACTATCTATTTTAATTTTTAAACTCACTTTTTGTCTGTCCCTGACTGAATGCTCCTCTCGTCCACTCAAAGGTTGACTGGTAGAGATCCCTTAAAGGGATAAGTTCGCCTTTGTACATATATCTCCATTGACATCTATGTACCTTACGGCACTAGACTGGCTGTTTGGGACAAAACCCGCGGCGCATAAATCATCGATATTACTTTGACACACCCCTATCAAGGATTTCAACAAACTATATAAAAGGTTCACAAATCCGTGCTGTGAACTAATTTCGTGCGCCGTTTTGATGTAGGAAACATGCAGTCTATACATATATCTCATTGTTTGTCAATTGTGTTTGTTTACTTATTTTGTACAATAAAGTTTACATACATACATATTTTTTTAACAATTCAAAAATATGTACTTACCACAGACTCTTCATTCCAGCCTATATATGTCCCACTGCTGGGCACAGGCCTTCTCTCAGAATGAGAGGGCTTAGGCCGTAGTTCCCACGCGGGCTCAGTGCGTATTGGGAACTGCACACACACCATTGAATCGCTCGCTCGAGAGCGCGGGACCAATCATTCATCTAAGGAATGCAAAAAAATGAAAAATGCAATGATAGATAGATAGATAGAATCAATGCAGTGCAGGTTTCTTCACGATGTGTCCCTTCACCGTAAATCTCGTGGTAAATTTCAAATGTAATTTCGCACACGAATTCCGAAAAACTCAGAGTGCGAACTGGGGTTTGAAACCACGTTCTACTTGAGAGGCGATATAGGTCAAACCACTAGGCCACCACGGCTTTTTTTTTACCACAAACTCTTATTCCAACGTAATAAGGCCGTGGTAACATACTTATTTTTGAACGGTTCGAATAAATACATATTTTTGCAATTTATGGACTTGACTCGAGGGGCCAGGCATATTATATCATATCCTCCTCGGACCAAACTTTTTTAACAGACATGTTTTTCATTTTTTTACAGTCATTTTTTTTAACAGACATTTATTTCGGAAAACTTGGTTCCATAAAAAAATACATACAAAGAAAATAAAACGATTACCTACTACAAAAATGTGTTAGTTTAGTACTTTGCTATGATTAGTATTAAAATTCAACTGTGTCTGCATTTTTACTCACGCCCTATATAGACGTGGTTCACCAGCTTTGTTATTTTGGATATTAGTTCAAAATTCTTAAGCCGAGTTTAGACTTGCAAGAAAAATCGTGCAGGTTGCATTACACTGCGGCGCTCGATTGACCACTACAAACTCGTTGGCTTTACGGCCTCGCAATGTAATGCAACTTGCACGATTTTTCTTGCAAGTCTAAACTCAACTTTAAGATTATTTTTTCAATTAACAATTTGTACTTTATAAAGTACATTTGGCCGTTATTCTTAGTGTTAATTGGTCCTTTCTAAAGGACGCGAGGACTACTAACTAGAACTACAAGGATATAATGCGAACTTCGACGGAGTATAGTGCGCGTGCGTCACTTACACATAAATAACCGCATGATACTTTGGGATAAGTACGGAACAAAGTTCCTTAAAATAATTTATTGTTATGTACGTATAAACAAACAAACATACATTAACCGTGACCTCTGACTCCCAAAGTACCTGTTTAGTGTTATAATTTAGCTAAAACTAGGTTTAATGCTAAGCACGGATGTATAATGTATACATACAACTGTCGACACTGGATGTGACATTAAAAACTCGTGAAAATACTCCGAGTGGTGTAAAGCATTCTTATAAGTTTATTTCGTATGTATGTATGTAAATACTGTATTGCCTATGACTATATAATAATATGATTGTATTGTATTGACTATGAGTGAAATCACGAAAGTTTAAAACGTTAACTACTGTATTGTACATAAAACGCAAAGATAATAAAAAAAGAAAACAAAAAACAAAAAGTGTACAAGGGCGAACTTATCCCTAAAAGGGATCTTTTCAAGCTAACAAGGAAAACTTAAAGATAGGCGACCAGTAACTTTTATATGTATTGAGAAGTAAGGAATATAATGTATAACATATAAATAAATACACAAAATAAACAATATATGTTTTGTCTGTGATCTATGCGTGATTATGACAACACTAGTTTTGTTTCTGGCTCTAGCCCTTTCTTTTTCCTATTTTGACACCGACTGCTATCATACGTGCTTGTTGTCAAATCTAATTATTTCATATGTTTGTTCCACATTATATAAACTATTCATCGCTTATATTGTTGAAGAATACAGAGTTGAATACACGGAGAGTATTATTTATGCAGCCACTGCCTCCGTTGACCATGCTTCCATTTACTCGTACGCTGTACGCAACCTGCACTCTGCACTTCAGTTGCAGAGGACACAACATAGGGGGAGGAGAGGTTCAAACCGGGCGGTACACAATAATAAAAAAGTAATTACTAACACTTAAAATAAGTAGGTTGTTGCTCTTTAAAAAACTGTAGTAGCCCTTTGGCCCTTTAGTTTTATCTGTATTATGATTTCTCAATCTGAGCTGGGAGCAAAATGAGCAACACTAAATAAATAATGTTTGAAATAACCTAACCATAAAAATTTCATTTTTAATACAAGCTTTTTTTTCTGACTGTACTTTTTGTTGACTGTACTTGCATTGTCTTGTCACCCAAACTACATTTGCATACCAAATTTCAAGTCGATGCTATTAACCGTTGAAGAGTTCCGTCCTGCGGAGACGATCCTGGCTGGACTACCAATGTCACTACTAACTTAATGTATTATCACGCGATTCCAAATTTCAAGTCAATCTGACTACTCTTCTAGTAGGTCAAATTTAACTGTCAAGATTACAGACAGACAGACAAACAGACAACGGGATAGGTGAAACTAAATAAAAACTTTAAAAAAATAATGGTGATCAAAGGTGAGTGTAAGTTCTAGGGTTGTTTTTGTGGTTTGGCTGTCAGCAGGGCAAAAGCTGAGAGCTGAGAAGTATCGAAAGCAAAATACAAAGTCAAAGTCAAAATATCTTTATTCAATTCAGGCTATAACAAGCACTTATGAATGTCAAAAAAAATCTACCACCGGTTCGGAACACGTCTTGCATCTCATAAAATTGCCGCATAATGTGGCACGCCCTTGGGTCCCTTCTAGAAGCCACACATCTTTGCAAAAGCGATCACAGTACTTACCGATGCTCCAATTGTCCTCAATCCATGCGTGCGCGCAGGTTCCTGGTCAAAAACCATAGCAACGGCCATTAAGGAAAATACTGGCATCACCAACTTCGCATACAAATCGGTATTGTCCAGTCTTGGAATATAGAATAAACAGAAACGTGATCGACCCAAAATTAATCCAGGTACTATCAGTCAAATAAGTGGTCTATCCATTTTTAAACAAGTTCCTATCAAATGAATATGTCGCTAAAGTCGAACTTTCAAGTTGACAGATTGGAATGAACTAAAAGCATTATTAGCATTATTATTGGCATTATTCTTTTGTGACATGCAAACGATTATCAACTTTAGGGTGGTAGACCACATGTTTGGCTGAGTACTATTATTATCAATGCGAAAGCTTGTCTGAATGTGTGTGTTGGTTATTCCTTCACGCTAATAGCTACCTTATTACACGTACAACTGGATTTACCTGGACATCATAGGATAGATAGGATAGTTGGCTATCCAACTAATATTATGTGTAAGTTTGTTACTCAATCACGTCTAAACCGCTTAACCGATGAAATTCGGTATACAGATAGTTTGAGTCCCGGATAATTGCTAGTTCCCGCGAGATAGCGATAAACGTATTCTGCGCGGACGAAGTCGCGGGTTACGGCTAGTCTGGAATAACATACAGGCTACTTTTTATCCCGATAATCCCACAAGACGGGGATAAAATAACGAAACCTCAACCGCTGTAGGGCTACTCCGAAACTCGAAACTCGAAGTTCGTGTCGTGCGGTCCCTCTCGCTCTCGTATTAAATAGTATAAGTGTCAGAGGGACCGCACGACACGAACTTCGAGTTCCGAGTTTCGGAGTAGCTCTGCTGGGTTTAGAGTCATAAGACCCAGTTGTTTTTAGTGCAACGTCAATCAAAACCACGATACAATTTTTGGGATTTCCCTCGGGATTTTTTACTCTTTCACGCTAAAGCTGGACAGTTTTGGTTAACATTGGTATGTATTTGTAACTAATGTGTTTTATTGTCATTTTTTTATTTATGTAAAATATTATTATACACATTTACACTAAGAAATATTTCGCCGAATTGCAAAACATTTTGTTGGCGAATCACACACTCATTTTAACAATGAGGGTTTTCACAGAGGCGATCGCTAGATGGCGTTAATATCGTGAAGTCCGTTTGACGTTTGCTTGCGATTGGCTCATTTAGTTTTTTAACCAATCACGAGCAAACGTCAAACGGACGATACTAACGCCATCTAGCGATATTTCGCCTCTGTGTAAACCCTCATTTTGTGCACAATAATTTCAGTGTACATTATACAGAAATAGGTTGACTAAGGTAAACATTTTTTGGTTGGAAACAGTTTATCAACCATGTTTTCAACTTATTTTTGAAACAATGGAAGTACGATTAATAAAAAGTACAGTCAGAAAAAAACTCGTTTCAAAAAATTTAATTTTTAACAGAAACTTATTCGCATTTATTCTGGACACATTATTTTATCACTGCATGTGATATCACGGCTTGTTATATTTTTAACCCCCGACGCAAAAAGAGGGGTTATAAGTTTGACCGCTATATGTGTGTCTGTGTGTCTGTCTGTGGCACCGTAGCTCTTAAACGGGTGGAGCGATTTAAATGCGGTTTTCTTTATATTCTATATGCTACTGGCGATCCAGCTGCCACGTCATCTCAAAAGAAGCGGATCACTTTGTTACTTTGCCGCATTAAAACATTATTCAATCTTGAATGGCGTTACGTACGAGGCTGTAAAGCGACAAGGTACAAAAGCAGTTTAGAAGCTCACTGTTGCGGTTTTGTGAATACTGTCACGTAAAGTTCGTTTGGATGGCATTAGATAAGATTTTCCTCCTTTTCATATACCTGTAAAGATATTTATAACCACTACTTTTACGTATTTGTATTAGTTGGGTGCGCATATTTTCACATAGCAGCCGTGGTGGCCTAGTGGTTTGACCTATCGCCTCTCAAGCAGAGCTTCATGGGTTCGAACCTCGGCTCGCACCTCTGAGTTTTTCAAAATTCATGTGCGGAATTACATTTGAAATTTACCTCGAGCTTTGCGGTGAAGGAAAACATCGTGAGGAAACCTGCACAAACCTGCGAAGCGATTCAATGGTGCGTGCGAAGTTCCCAATCCGCACTGGGCCCGCGTGGGAACCATGGCCCAAGCCCTCTTGATCTGAGAGGAGGCCTGTGCCCAGCAGTGGGACGTATATAGGCTGGGATGATTTTCACATAACTTTTTAAGTCCAAAAATTTTACTCGTACCATTTTACATCATAATGATCATTCTTTCTAATTTTTTTAATACTTACTAAAGTCATAATCATCAGAATTCATAATATAATCATACATCTCGTTCATACGTTCATATTTGTTTTCATATATTTTCTTATACTAACGATCGAAACTCCTAATCATTCTATAGAATAATTCGTAACACCAATATTTAAGCCAATATTTATAAATTTGTTTGATACTAATATTTGTTTTCATATAATTTCTTAATCATAACATGTGTCATTTGTCTGCATTATTGACGCGCAGGCGCAGGGGCTTGGAAAATTTTCGTTGGTGTGAATTGTATTTAAGGAAGGATTCCGTTAGTTACGACGACGAGCGAAGCGAGGTGAAGTGTTAGGTAGAACTGCGACCCTACAGTGGACCAGGACCGAACATATTTTTTTAACTAATACTTATAATAGAAATAATTAACGATATAAGTAAATCTTATTTTGAATAGGTAGTTACCGTTATGAACAACAATATTATGAGTTCAAATATTTTCTTATTAATGCCATTATAAGCAAATTATGATATATTGTCTGGAAGGTAAATTTTCTGAAAAACAACATTATGAGTTGAGATGTTCTTATTAACGACATTATGAGTAAAAAAAATATGAAAACTGTCTGTTATGAGTTTCGATGTTAGTAATAAAAAATTCTGAAGAAAAAAAGTATGAGGGAAAAATTATATGAAGAATAATTATTATAAACACAAATCGGTAGTAGAATAAAAAATAGGAATAAGAATTTTATGAGTCAATATGGACCCGTATTAGTTTCTATATTTAAACGGTTGGCTGAAACAGATCGCTTTATGCTATAAGACCGCTTATTGTCTACCCTGCATTTTGCTTTTGTATTTTTATATGTATACCTACAGGGTGGCAAGTTGAGATGGGGCAGCAAGGGCAGCTACTAGATCCCTTGCTGCTACGCGAAAATGATCTTAGGAGACCTTTACTAACTTTTTGAGTGATGACAATCGACGTTCACAGATTTTTGATAAAATGTACAGTCAGCGAGAAAATAGACAGATTTGACTTTTTTTAAATGCCAATCGGTCCCATTTCTATCAAGGATTAAAACACTTTGAGACCGACTAAGGTCAGAGTACTAGAACACCCACAAATCAAAGAAAACTTTTTCCATACAGTTCGTAGGCTACTAATTTGCAAAGTGAAACTTTCGCATGATGTTTTTTTACGAATATGAATCCTTTATGCTTAAAGAAAATAAAACAGAACAACTAAAAACTGAATAAGTTAGTGTCTTAAACCCAGTATTGCTGCCCTACTCAACTTTCCACCTTGTATCGTACTGATTTGTGGTGCTTAGTAAAGAATATTTGTATTGGATGGCATAAATTGGGCTCAGCTTATTTAGTTTCACCTATAGTCTGTCAAAGAAGAGCAGAAATTAAAAAGTGGCAACACTGTAGTGTCATCCCTTTCACACCCTGTCAAACCAAAAAGGGAGGACACTACAGTGTTGCCACTTTTTAATTTCTTCTCTTTTTTGACAGACTATACTTATTGAGATTTTAATGAAAAAACACACAGTATTAGCATACCGTTAAGTTAAAGCAATAAGTTACCTAATTAACTACAGTAAGTTTGTACATTTCCTTGTTACTAATAAGTATAAATTAAATTCAATAAGCTTATTATTTGCTGTAGGAAATCGATTGGAGCTTCCTATTTTGCTTAAAAGTGCCATTTACTTTTGTTCGCATACTGAAGGCCGCTAGTCCATTAGATCTGGCAGTTATAAAGACCCCCCTACACTAGCGTCTTTCGAGCGTAGTCGTGTCAGCGTCCGCCCAGGGTCGACGCGACGTTGACGCCGCGGCTACGCTGCGCCAGCGCTGGCCGCCTGCTGGGCTTAGGCTCCGTTTCCACTAGAGATGTGCGAAGTGTCGCGAGGAATGTGTTTTTCGTGAACGAATAGAAACGTTTCCTTGACCTCGCCTCCACCAGAGATGTGCTGTGCGAGGATGTGTTAATAAAGCGTCGCGTCGACGCTGCGCGGGCGCGCACGACGCCGACGCTCGAAAGACGATAGTGTGGGGGTTTCATAAGCCCGACAGTTGAATTAAAATTCAAGGATTCCCATTCCATTTGATGAAAAACAGCGTTGCGGCTTGCCGTAACATTATGCTGAGTGGGGTCCACTTTATACTATTCGATGTTATTAGTTTTTTCTCTCCATCTAATGTATTTTTTGTGTAAATAAATGTTTCTCCTCTCTCTCTCTCTCTCTCTCTCTCATTTTCCATTGGGATTCCAAAAATCTGTGGATTTTATTAACTGGTACTCAGATTATAAATGCGAAAGTTTGTGTGTGTGTGTGTGTGTGTGTGTATGTTTGTTACTCCATCACGCTAAAATGGCTGGACGCATTTGGATGAAATTTCGTATGTAGGTAGCTGGACGTCTGGAATAACAACAGATCTAGGCTACTTTTTATTCCCATATTCCCACGGGATAGGGATAAAATCTTGAAATTAGGGATAGGACCTTGTGCAAGGTCCGCCCGGATTGCTACCACCCTGCCGTGAAGCAGCAGTGCTTGCACTGTTGTGTTCCGGCGTGGAGAGTAAGACAGCCGGTGAAATCACTGGCACTTGAGGTATCCCGTCTTAGGCCTCTAGGTTGGCAATGCATCTGCAATACCCCTGGTGTTGCAGATGTTTATGGGCGGTGGTGATCTCTTACCATCAGGAGACCCACTTGCTCGTTTGCCATCCAGTTGAATAAAAAAACACACACAATAATGCAAACATTAGTTTTAGCATTTTGTGTATGTTAAAAATAACTCTTCCTATTTTTATGACCTTGTGTTTACAACGCTTTTAAATCATTATCAGATTAGGATCTTACAACAATGAATTTTATGCGCGATATCCAATCAGATATCATTTTTTTAGGGTCTCGTTTCAAGAACGTCAACTGGACCCTAGACTGTATGTGAGTTCGCCTGTCACAATCACAGGGCTAATTCTTTGGAACCATACAGAAAAACCCTTGCATGTTTTACACTTTACACGGTTAAAAAAACATACTTATATTATATGTCTGTCTGTCTGTGGCACTGTAGCTCCCAAACAGATGGACCGTTTTTGATGAGGTTTTTACGTGAAATTGAGTTTTTGCGGTAGCGCTTAGCTATGTTTCATAAGAATCGGTTCTGACATTTGTGAGATACTCAACTTTGAAATGAAAATGTCGGAGGGTTTTCAACTTTTCTAACTTGTAATAGATAACTGTACGTTTTACTCACTCAGTTTGACTCAGTTTGACTCAGTTTAGCTCAGTTTGACTCAGTTTGACTAAGTTTGACTCAGTTTAACTCAGTTTGACTCAGTTTGACTAAGTTTGACTCAGTTTAACTCAGTTTGACTCAGTTTGACTCAGTTTAACTCAGTTTGACTCAGTTTAAATCAGTTTGACTTAGTTTAACTCAGTTTGTACTCCGTTGTTTCTCAGTGCTTTTCTTTCTTTGTATTCTGAACAAACTACATTCAGATTTCCAGTTATCTAATTAACATCTTATATATAGGGGATCTCTAACGAAAACTTAAAAAAAAAATATGTTAATATACCACGGCTGCAGGAACTGACTCAGATTTGGTTAAGGAAGTTTGCCACATTAATTTCAACGCTGACTGTACTTGCACTAAAAGATACCACCATTAATATAGAAGGTTATTTTGCTTGATATTTCGATTCAACTAGTATAAAAGTAGGAATCCGGAGTTCCCTTCGGCTGACGGTCGATGCACCGGAGGCAACGTACTTTGACTCAATTGTATTTTAGGGTTCCGTTAATCGAAGGAGAAAACGGATTACTTCCTTGTATTTCTGTATATAAAATCTGTGATGAAATGTCGACATAGTTGTAGCAATTAGTCGTTGTTCAGTTCTGTGTACTATTTTGTTACATTAATTTTGAATTAAACATAAAAAGGTGATTTTTAATCAATATCCAAATTTAGATGTCTTTCAGTGACTACCTTCAATTTTATAAAACGCGCTATATTTGATTTTCGTTTATTTTAACATAAAATTTTGTAGTCACTAAAAATCCACATTGAACACAGTGCTAATAGTATGCAAATCTAATTTAAGATGACATTTGCCCAACAAATACCAACGTAAAATGTTTTACTTGTTGTTGACTATTTTTTAATTTATTATAATGAGTATTAGCACATGTATTTTTATTCACCTTTTTTATGTTCTTGCAAATATGCTGTACCTACAACAATAATCCTGACGTCGGATTTGTACTCGTAAGTAAACCAATTTCTTTCATTATTTTATAATTTTTGAATTTTACTACAGACATACACGTGTTTATTTTTGTCATAGCCAAGGTCATTAACGGTAGTTAGTAACGATCTGTTTTATTATATAATATAATATATTTGAATAAGAAATAACGACTTTTTAGGGTTCCGTACCCAAAAGGTAAAAAAGGAAACCCTATTACTAAGATTAGATTAGATTAGATTTATTTATTACCTAATGAAAAAATACATTATAAATACATGTCAGGTAATTATAAGAAATTCACAAAAGGATCGTCAAATTGTATACAAAATAATAATAATAATAGGTATATGATAGTGGTAAATTAAAAAACATTGTCAGCCAAAATAAAAATAGAATTAAATTTAAAAAATAATAATAATAATAATCCTGGGTAAAACATGGTCAAAAAGTTAAAATTAGGTACAATGTCAAGACGATAAAATTAAATATAAAATAAAAAGAAAATAAAAATTAGTCCACAACAACAGGACAAAATATGTCAATACTATGTCAAGACTTCGCTGTCCGTCCGTCTGTCACCAGGCTGTATGTATGTCTCATGAACCGTGATAGTTAGACAGTTGAAATTGTCACAGAATTTGTATAACTGCGGCCGCTATAACAAACACTAAATACAGAATGAAATAAATATAACGGGGGCTCTCATACAACAAACGTGATTTTGCCGTTTTTTGCTAATATCGAATGAATGTTGTATAGATTGTACATAACCCTTCGTGCGCGAGTCCGACTCACACTTGGACAGTTTTTTCTTTATGAAATATAGTTCAATTCAATGTACCATGCTACTAGTACATGCAGTTTCACAGGGTGCTCTATCAAAAATATGAAAAAAAACTACACAGTAAAATTATGAACATGAAACTACCGTGAGGCTCAATCATATTAAATATAATGACCCGGATAACTCACGTCTTAAATCGAGTTTAGCTCGACATGTTTCGGGCTAATCCGTAGCCCTTCGTCTTCGGAGCAACGCGACTCAGCGGCTGCTGCAACACGCATCATCGGTGTGTGTGGACGTACCTTTACAGAGCGATGTTGTTAGTGCGCGTGTTGCAGCAGCCGCTGAGTCGCGTTGCTCCGAAGACGAAGGGCTACGGATTAGCCCGAAACATGTCGAGCTAAACTCGATTTAAGACGTGAGTTATCCGGGTCATTATATTTAATACAGTAAAATTAATTTGAATTTTGTACGGAACTTGTACGCACAGCCAGACACATGCTTGACCGGATTTCCTTGAACAATACCATGATCGACCATGATCTTAACGGAAAAGAAGCTCTCAGTGCCTCATTTTTATTACTTGTTAAAGGGTTCAGTAGGTTTGTAAGAATTTTAAAAATTATGATCTTTCACTCCGTCAACCTAAAAGAGTTATTTATTTTTTAACGCATTTTTACTTTATTACTGTAGGCACTATTGTTTATTAACGACCAGATGGCCTAGTGGTTAGAGAACCTGACTACAAAGCTTGAGCTTGAGTCCCGGGTTTGATTCCCGTGTCGGGGCAGATATTTGTATGAAAAATGCGAATGTTTGTTCTCGGGTCTTGGGTGTTTAATATGTATTTAAGTATGTATCTATCTATATAATTATATTTATCCGTTGCTTAGTACTCTGGGACTAGGTCAATTGGTGTGAATTGTCCCGTGACACTTATTTTTTTCTTTTTTTTTTTATTAAAAACAGAAATAATACGTCATTTATTTGCTAAAATTCGGCACAACAAGAAAAATAAATTACAACTAAAAAATAAGACAACCCTACATAATCTTTTATACTAAATAAGGAAGACAGAAAAGAAACATTTAAAAAAGCATTGCGTTAACGGCTGGGCACAGGCCTCCTTCCAGAATGAAAGGATTTGAGCTGGACATACGTGTTCAGTGCATATTGGGAACTTCTCACACCATTGTAAATTAATTTCAAGTGTTATTTCGTTCATTGATTCCGAAAACTCACGAGGTACACTTGCGGGTCGGGACGGGGCAGGATAGGATATATAAGGTAGGATAGGATAAAATAGGATAGGATGGGATGGATTGGATTGGATTGGATTGGATTGGATTGGATTGGATTGGATTGGATTGGATTGGATTGGATAGGATAGGATAGGATAGGATAGGATAGGATAGGATAGGATAGGATAGGTTGGGATGGGATAGGATGAGATAGGAAATCGCCACTAAGAGCTTGTTCACACTAGCGTTTTTGCCGGCAGTTTCTCGGCGGAGCGGGAACGCGTTGTACACGCGGCGAGCACGCTGCGGTATTGCCGCGTTTACGCGTGGACGCTAGTAGTAATGACCGTACGTGGCTTGTACCACGGCGGCACGTAGGCGGCGAATATTCGCGGAGATATCGCAGCGCGCTCGCCGCGTACTCGCTGCATGCACGACGCGTTCCCGCTCCGCCGGGAAAACGCCGACAAAAACGCTAGTGTGATTGTTCTTAAAGCTACGATGCCACAGGCAGACATGGCTTCAAGCTTATCACCCCTCTTTTTGCGTCGGGGGTCTTAAATTTACTTTAAACATCCTTAAATAGCGTAGGTAAGCAGGTTTGATCTCCAGGCCCCAGCTATAATGCTCTCGCTCCGCTCAGCTGTTTCCACTAGAGCTGTGTTCTGCGAGGATGGGTAAATGAAGCGTTTCTATTGGTTCATGAATTAAATAAAAAAAATTAAAAATCCGACTGTCAAAACTAAAAGGAAGAAAATAAGCCTAGTGGTCTAGAACTCTGTTAATAATAATAACCCATTACCAAGATTTTTTGAGCGTCACGATTTAATGGGTCCCGACTGTTGAACTTTAAATTAGCTACTTAACAGAGTTCTAGACCACTAGGCTAAGGCTTATTTCCTTCCTTTTAGTTTAGGCAGTCAGGTTTTTTTTTTTTTTTTAATTTAATGTTTTATTTTACACTTTTTTGATATTTACGTGTAAGCGGTAGGTTAAAAGTATTATAACCCATATATATTTAGAATGGGCTAATTATTAGCTTTCATTTGATACCCATATTGTTACAATACAATTTTTGTTTCATTCCTCCTCCATATTTTTTTCGCAGACGCCATATTTAAATATTATATAGCCTATGTCACTCCGACAGTTATGACGAATCCCATTGGATTTGATACCTCATCATCCCAGCCTATATACGTCTCACTGCAGGGCACAGGCCTCCCCTCAGAATGAGAGGGTTTGGGCCATAGTTCCCACGCGGGCCCAGTGCGGATTGGGAACTTCACACACACCATTGAATTGCTTCGCAGGTTTGTGCAGGTTTCCTCACGATGTTTCCCTTCACCGCAAAGCTCGTGGTAAATTTCAAATGTAACTCCGCACATGAATTTCGAAAAACTCAGAGGTGCGAGCCGGGGTTTGAACCCACGACCCTCTGCTTGAGAGGCGATGGGTCAAACCACTAGGCCACCACGGCTTTTGATACCTAATATGCTAAAATCCATCAAGCCGTGTAGGCTGCAGCGAGGATCAAATAAATGGACATACATACCCACTCTTTCTCTCTTTCTTTCTTTCTTTCTATACATACATACGCTCGAAAAACATAACCCTACCTTCGGGCAGTCGGGTAAAAACACATTTTTCCATTTATACGTAAACGTCTAATGCGTAAATGAAATATTAAGTATAGCTATTAATGCAAATGACATCACAGCCACCTTCACCGAGAAATCAAGATGGATAAAGGTTAGCGCGGTCGCGGTGGTTATCGGACGGGCTTATGCAAACAATGTTCAAGAATGCAATCAACTTTTTAGTACCTCGTTGCCATGGTAAAGTCTCCTGAGTTACTTATTAAAATTATGATGTTATGGGGTACAAATCCACTAAAAGTAAGGAGTTGTGACAGTTTTAAGGGAATTGAATTTTTGCAGGTGGTAGGACCTTGTGCAAGGTCCACCCGGATTGCCCACCATCTTGCTCGCTAATCCTGCCGTGAAGCAGCAGTGCTTGCACTGTTGTGTTTCGGCGTGGAGAGTAAGACAGCCGGTGAAATTACTGGCACTTGAGGTATCCCATCTTAGGCCTCTAGGTTGGCAACGAATCTGCAATACCCCTGGTGTTGCCGATGTTTATGGGTGGTGGTGATCTCTTACCATCAGGAGACCATCTTGCTCGATTGCCATACAGTCTAATAAAAAAAATACATCAAGGCTCATTTTCTAAGCATGGTAGATGGTAACAGTATACATTGTAATCATTTTTCTAACAGTGTGTCACTGATGTCTCTTAAGTTACGGGACAGAATAACATACACTATATAGTTGATTGTACCAATCCGATGAATTATTTCTTCTAAAACATACTGAAACACGAATAGGACACATGAAGCTTATTGTGATTTTACAAGTTTCTAATTCAAACTTAAGCGAATCGCCAATTTATTGAACAACTCAGTGAATCACACAGTCAACACAGGCTCTTAAATTATTTTGCCGTTTACATTCATTGTTTTTTTTTTACTTGTAATTTTGTTTTACCGACTTCAGGAAGTTTATCTAAAAATCAATTCACGAACTTTTTGTTGACCGTCTTTTCTTTCTTTTCTTTTATTCAACCGCCCATAGACACCTGCAACACCAGGGGGATTGCAGATGCGTTGCCGACCTAGAGGCCTAATGGGATACCTCAAGTACCGCACTTGCATTGCCATCCAACTTACCTATATATCACCTATACCAGTGTTTTTCAAACTTTTTCAGGACGCGATCCCTATCTGAAAAATATTTGGCGACCCGCTTCTTACCTCCAATTCCAATTATTTGTATTAATCTAACGTTAATCATATAAACATTGAATATTTATAAACAATAACGAAACGGATACAAAATTCAGATCTATTGTCAAGAAGACATTAATATGAAAGGCGTATTATAAAGTTAATGATTATATCATGGACAGGCATATTTGGAAATAATTCCGATCCGCATTAGCGATCCCTTCAAATAGCGAACCTACTGTGTTAAAAATAAAGTTGTGTTAAATACTTGTGATGTATAGATACCATTTAATAATATTGTATTTCTTGCCGGATTCTTCTCAGCAGAGGTTTTTCCGAACCGGTGCTAGTTTTTTTTTACATTCATAAGTGCTTGTTATAGCCTAAATTGAATAAAGATATTTTGACTTTGACTTTGACTTTGAATAACAATGCGACTGCGACCCCACGGGGGGTAGCGACCCACAGATTGAAAAACACTGACCTATACCTTTCAAGTCAATATAATTACTCGAAGTAAGTCAAACTTCACATAAAAGATTATATTACAGACACCAGTGCATGTGGTCCTAAATAAAAGATCATAAAAAGTAAAAGTTCTCACTTCAAAGCAAAGCAATGCATGATCTAATAAAACCCAAAAAAAATTCGATGCTACACTTCATGGCGCTTCTTGGCATGATGGCATCCTGCGCGGGCGCCGCTGCCCTTAACTGCAGTAGCCTTAAACTTGCGCGGTAGTACTATTAGTTATTCCGTGGCAGTAGCGCGCGCCCCGTGACTGCCGCGCACGCCGATCGTGTTTGATATTACGAGTACATTAATCGAAACATATGTTTAAGTATGTGCGATTAATCAAAAGTGCTCAGAGATCAGTTTAAATTAAAACAGTCTAAATAGTGAAGCTTAATAAAATCTTGTTTAATATTATTGGATTTTTTCAGTTTTTAAAAGGATTATTTAAAGGTAGGTAGAAAAGCGACATGTAATTAATAAAAATAAATTTTATTTAGTACAATACAAAACATACAAATATTCTTTATTGCACGTCACAAATCATTACAAAAAAAGTTTTAGTTCTTCGGTAACTAAAGTTTTTTTTAAACCTGACGTAATATTAATAATTAATAAGTTGTAACAATTTTTAAATATTGTTTTATTTAACTTACAAATAGAAGGTGGTTCTTAGAATATTTTTTATGGGTGTTCCTCGATCACTCGAAGACTAGGTACAGTCGAACAAATTGAATCATGATCCATGATGGAACCTACTACTATGTCATGTTGAAATAGTGAAATTTATTATTAAGACAGTACCGAACAAATTAAAAAAAAACTTTTTAATAATCTCAGGCCTGTTATTTTATTTCATGAACAGCAAGCCAAAGAAACGACACGAGTTAAAATTATATAAATCTGCACTTTGTCTGCGTGTTTTAGCTTTAAGTATGTGTATAAAATTGTATTGTTTACACAAGACTAAGAAAATCGATTAGTTTAATCGATACACTTCGTAACGCTTCGTTTCGTGGCATAACGCCGTCCTGCGTACGCGCCCTTAACCGCAGTAGCCTTAAACTTGCGCAGCAGCGCGCGCGCCGCGGCCTGCGCCTGAGTGCTTTTATTACAATATTAAAATAACCCTGCTTTGGGCTTTGGGGAGTCGAGTAATAAAAAAATATCACGGGACACTTGACATCAATTGATCTAGTCCAAAAGTAAGCAAAGCTTGTCTTATGGGTACTTGGCTACGGATAAACATACTTAAATAGAATGTGCTTATACATAGATAACAGATCTAACAACAGAGTGATTGTTTATAAAGTATAAAAAAGTTGTGGAGGGTTATTGAACACTAAACATTGTTAAAAAATATAAAAGTGGTTTATTCTAATTAATTACCTATTGTGTTTTTATTAATCTGGGTAAGTACAACATATTTAATTAGAAAGTAACTGTGCCCGCACTCCATCCCGGTGGGAAATACAGGGTGTAAAAAAATCCTCTACCTACTATACTTTAACTCACATTAAGGCTACTGAAAACAAACACGATACAAGTAGAAAAACATTGAAATTCGAAAACAAAAACAAGTTTTGTATGGAAGTTGAGTCACAAAAAGACTTTATCTCCATACAATTAAAAATAAAAAACGAATTTCAATGTTTTTCCACTTGTATCGTACTAATAATCAGTAGCCCTAATATGGGTTAATGTTTAAAGTACAGTACAGGATTTTTTAACACCCTGTATAATGGCCAGGCCCATGGCTTTTCAGTTTACAGTCACCATCCCAGCCTATATACGTCCCACTGCTGGACACAGGCCTCCTCGCACAATGAGAAGTTTGGCCGTAGATGCCACGCGGGCCCAGTGCGGATTGTAACTTCACACGCTCCACTGAATTGCTTCGCAGGTTTGTGCACATCCTCACGATGTTTTCCTTCACCGTAAAGCTCGTGGTAAATTATAAATGTAAGTACACACATGAATTTCAAAAAAATCATAGGCCAATTTACAGTGTCGAGTTGAAACCAAGTTGAAACAGAAATACACCACTATATGACCTCATCGTAACACTTAAACTAATTTCAGAGGACAAACCGATCTAGTTTTAAAAGGCTAAGATTAGTTTAAAAGAATACACTCGGAAGAACATAAAAGAAACAAAACAATTAATTTAACATGCGCCAATTAGTGGTCATCAAAGAATAATAGTCACTGCTTTGTCTAAGTTCGAAAAAAAACAATTTACTATTATTTCAGGCTTAATTAAACTTGCTACGTTCAGGTTATAAAAATACTCCATAAGAAAACAGTGGAAGTA